>NW_004443979.1:13880531-13882935 GCF_000243295.1 Trichechus manatus latirostris
CAAGGAATCTCCTGCATTCCAGACATACTCTTCTTTACCTCCATTATGTAATATCAATCTGATTTCTTCTTGGTAATCAGGATCAATCACACCAGCCAGTATGGTAACTCCCTTCTTTACCTGTTGATCCAGAGGCATAAGGATCCCAAAGTGGCCAGGTGGCATTCTTAACTTCCACTTCAATGGAATCAGTGATGTGTCTCCAGGTGGGAGCATTCCTCCCTTTGGAACTAAGAACTCTAGGCCTGCAGAGCATAAGGTCGAGGGGACAGGAAGCAAAAAACTTGTAAGTGGATCACTAGGGGTAATAGTGAGTGGTGCCACTCCCATTTCCACCCCTTGATTCCTGGACCCGTGAATCCTGGCTATGGGAGAAACAGCACCATATATTGGACACTGGTTTAAAGCATATACAGCCGCTGGAAGAACATTTCCCCAACCCTGCAAGGTATTGCCACCTAGCTGGTTCCATAATTGTATCTTTAGAAGGCCATTCCATCGTTCTATCAACCCAGCTGCTTCAGGATGATGGGGAACACGGTAAGACCAGTGAATTCCATAAGCATGGGCCCACTGCTGAACTTCATTTGCTGTGAAGTGAGTCCCTTGATCTGAGACAATGCTATGTGGGATACCATGGCAGTGAATAATGCATTCTGTATGTCCATGGATGGTAGTTTTGGCAGAAGCATTGCGTGCAGGGAAGGCAAATCCATATCCGGAGTAAGTGTCTATTCCATGATGGAAGTGGTCCAATGTAATCAACTTGCCACCAGGTTGCTGACTGATCACCTCAAGGGATGGTGCCATATCGGGGACTCAGTGTTGGTCTCTGCTGCTGGCAGATTAGACACTCAGCAGAGGCTGTGGCCATGTCAGCCTTGGTGAATGGAAGTCCATGCTTCTGGGCCCATGCATAACCTCCATCTCTGCCACCATGGCCACTTTCTTCGTGAGCCCATTGAGCAGTGACGGGAGTAGCTGGGGAAAGAGGATGACTGGTTTCAACAGAACGTGTCATCCTATCCACTTGATTGTTAAAATCATCCTCTGCTGAGGTCACCCTTCAGTGAGCATTCAAATGAGACACAAATATCTTCACTTCTTTGGCCCATTCAGACAGGTCTATCCACATACCTCTGCCCCATAAATCCTTGTCTCCAATTTTCCAATCATGTTCCTTCCAAGTCCCTGACCATCCAGCCAAGCCACTGGCCACAGCCCATGAATCAGTATATAATTGCACATCTGGCCATTTCTCCTTCCAAGCAATGTGAACAACCAGGTGCACTGCTTGAAGTTCTGCCCATTAAGAGGATTTCCCTTCACCATTGTCCTTTAGGGAGGTCCCAGAAAGGGGCTGTGGTGCTGCTGCTGTCCACTTTCAAGTGGCACCTGCATATCGTGCAGAACCATCTGTAAACCAGGCACAAGTTTTCTCTTCGTCAGTCAACTGATCATAAGGAATTCCCCATGGGGCCATAGGTGCAGACTGGAAGATGGAAGGTAATGTGACTGGAGTGGAGACCATGGGCATTTGGGCCACTTCCTTACGCATCTTACTTGTGACTTAGCATCCTGCTCGGGCCTGGTCTCGAATACACCACTTCCATTTAATGATGGAGTGCTGCTGTGCACATCCAACTTCATGGTTCTGTGTGTCAGAAAGCACCCAGTTCATGATGGGCAACTCAGGCCTCATGGTGACTTGGTGTCCCATGGTTAAGCGCTCAGTCTCTACTAACGCCTAGTAACAAGCCAAAAGTTGTTTCTCAAAAGGAGAGTAGTTATCTGCAGAGGATGGCAGAGCTTTGCTCCAAAATCCTAAGGGTCTGTGCTGTGATTCACCAATAAGGGCCTGCCAAAGACTCCAAACAGCATCTCTATCTACCACTGAAACTTCAAGCACCATTGGATCAGCTGGATCATACGGTCCAAGTGGCAGAGTGGCTTGCACAGCAACCTGAACCTGTTGCAGAGCCTTCTCTTGTTCTGGTCCCCACTCAAAACTAGCAGCTTTTCGAGTCACTTGATAAATATGTCGGAGTAGCACACCCAAATGAGGAATATGTTGCCTCCAAAATCCAAAGAAGCATAGTGCCTCCTTTTTAGTTGTGGGAGCAGCAATAACTTATCCTTCACTTCAGAAGGAATTTCTCGACATGCCCCATACCACTGGAACTCTAGAAATTTCACTGAAGTGGAAGGTGTCTGAATTTTTGTGGGATTAATCTCCCACCCTCTAGCATGCAAATGTTTTACCAATAAGTCCAGAGTCATTGACACTTCTTCCTTACTAGGTCCAATCAGCATAATGTCATCAATGTGGAAGGGAAAGAGGATCAAGGCCCCTGTGGACTAAATTATGACATAGGGCTGGAGAGTTGATGTAGCCCTGAGGTAG
>NW_004443979.1:13883427-13890993 GCF_000243295.1 Trichechus manatus latirostris
GGGTCTCCTGGAATTAGTGTCAGCTCAGAGCCAGTATCCAGTAATCCCTGAAAAGTCTGATTATTTCCTTTTCCCAAATGAACAATCATTCTCGTAAAAGGCCATTGATCCCTTTGGGGAAGGCTGGGAGAAAGATTAACAGTAAAAATTTTGGGCAGTGTATTGGAGTCCTTCCTCAAGGGGACCCAGCCTCCCCTTCATTCAAGGGGTTGTGGGTCTTTAAACTCACTCAAATCTGGGAATTGACTGAGGGACTGTCACTCTCTATTCTGGCGATTTGAGCTAGATTGCTGTTCACCTGACCTAGAATTCATCCGTTTGTATAGATCAAGTATTTAGTAGATTTTCTATCTATTTCATTCCTAAGGACACCATGAATAAGTAGCCAGTGCCATAAGTCCATACAAGTCAGACTATTCTGATTACTGCTTTGACTCCTCTGTCCATTACTGTAACCATGCCCACCTTGTCTTTGTCGATTGAGTGCAGCCACTTGGCCCCTACTACCACGGGGTCCAGTGAGCCCCATTGTAGTTAGGAGTCTTAATTCAGTTAGGGCAGTTCCCATTGTCAAATCTGACTTATATAAAATAGCAATCACAGCAGTCTTCAAGAATACTGGAGCTCCCTTCACAAACTTGTTCCTCACAGTTGTGGTAAAAGGTGTGTCCTCTGGACACTCCATGTGTGGGTCTGTGTGTCTAACTTGATAAATCCATTCTAGCATGCCAATTTCCCTAAGCCTTTGGATACATTCTTCTACAGTATACCAAGCCAGGTCTGGTACTTCAACTTGATTTAGTGTCAGCCACCTCATAATCTATGCTTCAGCAACCCAACCAAATAAACTATTAGATCCTTTCCTAACTTCTTTAGCTGAAACACTGAATGAACCGTCTGTGCTTAGTGGACCCATATCAAGAAACTCAGACTGATCCATCTTTATGTTCCTTGCACCATTATCCCACACACTTAATAGCCATTCACACACATATTCCCCAGGTTTCTGTTTGTACATATTAGAAAACTCAAGTAGTTCTTTTGGAGTATGGTGTACCTCCTCCTGGGTCACACTTTGTACTTCACCTTTTGGGACTCGCTGGGACTTAAGCCTAGTATAGGTCTAGAAGCCAGAGTCGGTAGTGTGGAATTGTTTTGAGAACGTTCAGCATTATCTTGTAATGCATCTGCCTCAGACAATGCTCCAGGCAATGACTCAGGCAAGTGCTCTTTAGAGGCAGCTGGGCTAGGGCCAATCTCCTCAGTTGGGAGTAGAGGGGCTAATGGTTTTTCTGGACGGGGTGATTTAGCAGACAAACATGAAGTAATCTCTTCAGATGAGACTGGTTCTGCTGGCAGGAGAAATTCAACGGAATTTATATCAGTGTCTCCAGCTTCCTGATTATCTGCCCATATGTCCCCATCCCAAGTTCTCAGGATCCCGTCTCTTCCCAATAAATTCCTGTGCTTTAACTTCAGACACCTCTTGAGGTTTGCAATTGAGCTGGCATTGTAATTCAGCCACTATTACAATAAGACCCTGGGTTTGGTTTTCAGCAATTTCAGCTCTGTTACTACAAGAAATAAGGCTTTCCTTCAAAGCACAAGTAGCAGCCTTGAGGTCATGTATGCAGCACTTGAGCCTTGACTCTGAAGCCCTGAGTGCATCTCTTTCCTTCATCAGTTTGTCTAGCGAAAGTAGGACAAACCAACCAGCTTCCTTATACTTCTCATTCTGACAAAGCTGTAGAAAGATATCACACGTGTTCACCCTTAGCCTCACCTTTCACCAATACCTGATCTACCAGTGGTGATATTTTGCATATTTGTATCACCAGCTTGCTCCATGAACTAGCAGTGACCTCTTTACTGCTGGAAGCAGAGTCATCAACATCTTTATGATTAACCAGACTTGAGAACCAATTTAGAAAACTCATCCTTACAATTTTGTTTCTCTAGAACCACTCCCAGTACCAAATGGCTTAGGCTGGGTTCTCCAGAGAAGCAAAACCAGTAAAGTGTATAAATATATATATAGAGAGAGAGATTATATCAAGGAAACAGCTCACGTGATTGTAGAGGCTAGAACGTCCTGAGTCCGTGGATCAAGGTAGAGGGCTCTCCCAAGTCTCACAGCCGCAGAAGCTGGCAAGCCCAAGATCGGCAGGTCAGAGAGCAGGGCTCCCGCTCACAGGCTGTGTAGATGGACAAATTCCAGGTGTGACAGATAAGCTGACAGCTCAGGTCCCAAGAACGGGAGATGAGACGACAGGTAGCAGCCGCAGGATCCAGAGAGAGCAAAAAGCCAGAACTTCTGCTTATACTGAGATGTGGGTCACACCCCTGAGGAGACTCCCTTTCATTGATTGGCTACTCACAGTATATTCAATCATGGGCGTGATTACATTAAAACACGGAGAATCATGGCCCAGCCAAGTTGACACACAATCTTAACCATTACAAGACCCTACACACACTTTTTTGATTTTAAATTCCCTTGCTTTGTTCGAACAACTACCTCTTGGTCTATGTACATGCTCCTCATGAACACAATTAGTGTTTTGGAATTCCCATTCTTAGCATAGTCAATAAAACTCAGGTAAACATCTTTCTGGTATTTTCTGTTTTCAGCCAAGATCCATCTGACATCAGTAATGATGCCCCACATTCCACATCTTCTTCTGAATCTAGCTTGAATTTCTGGCAGTTCCCTGTTGATGTACTGCTGCAGCTGCTTCTGAATGATCTTCAGCAAAACTTTAATGCATGTGATATTAATGATATTGTTTGATAATTTCCTCATTCTATTGGATCACCTTTCTTCGGAATGGGCAGATATATGGATCTCTTCCAGTCGGTTGGCCAGGTAGCTGTTTTCCAAATTTCTTGGCATAGACAAATGAATGCTTCCAGCATTATCTCCATTTCTTGAAACATCTCAATTTGTATTCCGTCAATTCCTGGAGCCTTGTTTTTAGCCAATGCCCTCAGTATACCTTGGTCTTCTTCCTTCATTACCGTCAGTTCTTGATCATATGCTACCTCCTGAAATGGTTGAACATTGATCAATTTTTTTGGTACAACGTGTTCCTTCCATATTCTCTGGTACTTCCTGTGTGCTTCAATATTTTGCACATAGAATCCTTCAGTGTTGCAATTGGAGGCTTGAATTTTGTCTTCAGTTCTTTCAACTCGAGAAATGTCAAGCGTGGTCTTCCCTTTTGTTTTTTTTAACTCCAGCTCTTGTACATTTCATTATAATAGTTTACTTTGTCTTCTCGAGCCTCCATTTGATATCTTCCATTTAGCTCTTTTACTTCATCATTTCTTCCATTAGCTTTAGATATTCCGTGTTCAAGGCAACTTTCAGAGTCTCTTCTGACATCCATTTTGTCTCTTCTTTTTTCCTGTCTTTTTAATGACATTTTGCTTTCTTCATGTATGATGTCCTTAATGTCATCCCACAAATGGTCTATTGTTTGGTCATCAGTGTTCAATGCATCAAATATATTCTTGAGATGGTCTCCAAATTCAGTTTGGATATACTCAAGTTCGTATTTTAGCTCTTATGTTCTTGTTTTAATCTTCGTCAGCTTCAAGCTGAACTTGTATATGAGCAACTGTTGGTCTGTGCCACAGCTGGCCCCTGGCCTTATTTTGACCAATGATATTGAGCTTCTCCATTATCTCTTTCCACAGAAGTAGTCAATTTGATTCCTGTGTATTCCATCCACCGAGGTACACGTGTATAGTTGCTGTTTATGTTGGTGAAAAAAAGTATTTACATTGAATAAGTCATTGGTCTTGCAAAATTCTATCATGTGATCTCCGGAGTCCTTTCTATCACCATGGCCCTATTTACCAACTACTGACCCTTCTTCTTTGTTTTCAACTTCAGCATTCCAATCACCAGTAATTATCAATGCATCTTGATTGCATGTTTGATCAATTTCAGACTGCAGAAGTTGATAAAAATCTTCAATTTCTTCATTTTTAGCCTTAGAGATTGGTGCATAAATTTGAATAACACTCGTATTAACTGGTTTTCCTTGTAGGTGTATGCATATTATCCTATCACTGACAGCACTGTACTTCAAGATAGAGCTTGAAATGTTCTTTTTGATAATGAATGTGGTGCTATTCTTCTTCAATTTGTCATGCCTGGTATAGTAGACCATAAGATAGTCCAGTACCAGTCCATTTCAGCTCACTAATACATAGGATATTGATCTTTATGTGTTCCATTTCATTTTAGACAACTTCCAATTTTCCTAATTTATCCTACATATGTGTGTGTATAAGATATCTGTATTTGGTAGTACAGCTTGTTCACTTCATGATAATCTGTCAAGGAAAGGGCAGGAAGGGCCTCAAATGTAGCACACATTACACTTGCCAAACCCTGCACATTAGAAATATGTTCACCCACAGGAAAAAACACCACTTTCTAGTTGTGGCTCTGTGTGTGTGCGTTTTGAGAGAGAGACAGAAAGAGAGAGAGTTCAAATGGAATTTTCATAATAAAATAATACATACCAATATAGGAATCAAGGGTGGCAGAAAACTATTCAGAAATATTTATTCCTCCCATGCTTATTCCCCCATATTCATGAGCAGAAGTTACTTCCCGACCCTTGATCTTTGGAGATGGTCATGGAATATCCTCTCCATGCCCCAGAATAAGAATATTACTGTTGTTAGTTGCCCTCCAGTCATTCCTAACTCATGGTGACCCCATGCGTGCAGAGTAGAACTGCTCCATAGGGTTTTGAGAGCTGTGACTTTTTGGAAGAAGATCGTCTTGCCTGTCTTCCTAGGAGCCCCTGGGTGGGTTCGAACTGCCAACCTTTCAGCTAGCAGTTGAGCATTTATCTGTTTTCACCACCCGAGGACCTTAGAATAAGAATACTTGACAACACTTGCTCAGCAGGATTTTAATACTGCTACAAAAAAGTATGTCTCCACCCCAGTTCCCACTTTCCCCACCCACCAGCTCCCACCACTTTCTCCTCACCTCCACCTAGCCCTGTACATCACCTCTACCCGTTCTCATCAAGCCATGCTGCATTGCTATGGGTAGAAAGCCACTGGCTTACTGCCAGCCCTGGTTTGCCCTGCCTCCACCTGCAGGCTCCTACGGTGTCATTTTTTCTTTTCCTTTTCCCTTTTTTCCTTTTCTTTCTCTCATACACCTATCCTCCTATGCCACCTCTACCCCTTCCCACCGGGCCATCCCACAGTGCCATGACTAGAGATCCACTGGACCATTGTCACCCCAGACTTTCCCTAGCCTCATCCACCAGCTCCCATAACACTGTTTTTTTCTCTTCTTTCCCTTTTCTCATTTTCTTTCTCCCTCCCACCTAGTTCTGTATGCCAACTTTCCCCCTACCCTCTGGCCCCCAGTTCCAGCCTGCCACCACCTGCCAGGTACCCTTTTTTCCTCTCTCTTTTCTTTTTTCCACTTACCAAGAGCTGTATGACACCTCCCTTCTTGATGGGCCTTTGCTAGGCAACTGCATCTAGAGTGTCCGCAGCACAGGCCCACTGCCACACTGGGCCCACACTGCCCCACCCCTCCTGCCACTCTACCATTTGCTGAACGGTAGGAAGTGAGCACATACCACTCCCCATCTGACACCCGTGCCTACCTGGCAAGGGGCTGTGAGTGCTTCGACACCGCTGAACCAACATCAGGAGACAGAAAGCACCCACTGACTCCACTCTCAGCCACCTCATTAAACCAGAGTACAGTGAAGCAGGCTCACCCTGCCTGCTGTTGCCCTGCCCACCCAGTCAAGGTTGTGAGAGATATCATGCCCACAGAATAGCAAGCAGCAAAGCACTCCTGGCCCACCCATCCTGACATATTAAAACAAAACAAAGAAGCAGAACAAAACAAATGAATAGACAATCAATAAATAAAGAAAATAATAACTTAATGTCTCAGAGACAGCAGACAATATTAAAAGATATAAGAAGGCAGGGCAAGATGACTCCAGCAAGTGACCAAAAAAGAATCAGGTGACTTTGTAGTAGAAAAAAAGGCAGTGGAACAACCTGATATGAAATCCCAAGACTAATATTTTAGAGACCTCCAAGAGATTAGGAAAGAAATCAAAGAAAACACAGACAAAACCAAGGAAAAAATAGAGAAAATCATGGAAAACATGGACAAAACCAATGAAAGCATAACCAAAATCAAGAAAAACACAGACAAAGCAATAGAAGAATTCAGAGTTCCAGAACAGGGGGTTAAAATGGAAAACATAGAGCAGATTGTTGAAGATTTACTGGCAGAAAATTTCTCAAATATCATGAAAGGTGGAAATCTGACCATCCAAGAAGTTCAAAGAGCCCCATATAGGATATGCCACAACAGAAAATCAAGACAAATCATAATCACACTTGCCAAAACAAAAGACAAGGAAAGAATCATGAGAGCACCTCGAGAAAAATGAAAATCACTTACAGCAGGGAAACAATAAGACTAAGACTAAGCTCTGATTATTATGCAAGCAAGAAGGCAATGGGATGACATATATAAAACTTTGAAAGAAAAAAAAACTGCCAACCAAGAATAATATATCCTGCAAAACTCTCTCTAAAATATGGCAAAATTAAGACATTTGCAGGTAAACAGAAATTAAGGAAATTCTAAGAAACCAAACCAAACTCGTAAGATATAGTAAAGGGAGTCCTTCAGTTAGAGAACAAACCACATCAGATAACAATGGGAATCTAGGACAAAGCACAGCATGAGCCAGATACCAATGTAGGTAAAGGACTCTTGATAATAAAACAAAGCTAAAAGACTTAAAACAGGCAAACAGAGACATCAGTCTGTAATTGACTACAATGTAGAAACAATTAAAGGGTAAATAAACAGTGTAGCTATAAAACTTTCAAATTAAGAGGAATTCAAGGTGGTACCAAGTAATAAAAGACTGAATCAAATTTAGAAAGATAAGGTTAAATTTCAAGGTAACCACAAAAAAAGCTAACAAACTTACTCGTCAGAATAAAAAAGAAGAAAAATAAAGTCTCAGTAAACAAAAAAATCTATAATAACAAAAGAAAAGAGAATCCACAAACAAAAGGAACTCATCACAGGAAAGTAACAGGAACAAAGAAAAAGTTAGCACCACAAAAAAAGCACAACACTATGACAGCAATAAACTCATACCTATCAATAATCACACTGAATGTAAATGGCTTAACTGCACCTGTAAAGAGACAGAGAGTGGCAGAATGGATTAAAAAAGCACAACCCATCAAGATACTGTCTACAAGAGAGACACCTTAGACACAAAGACATAATAGATTAGTAGTCAAAGTATGGAAAAATCTATATCAAGCAAACAGTAACAAAAAAGGACAAGAGTGGCAAAACTAGGAGACTCCGGTAAGATGGCGGTCTAGGCAGAAGCACCACGCCGTCCCTCCACAACAAAGATCCGAAAAATTAAGCCAAACAGAGAATCAACAATCCTGAAACCCTAGAACATCAAATGAAGAGATAAAGAACTCAGCCGAACACCAAACGGAGTAAGAATACTGAAAGAG
>NW_004443979.1:13898093-13904430 GCF_000243295.1 Trichechus manatus latirostris
AATGTCATAAAACAGCATGTGTGTTACTGTTACATGAGAAACTATCTGTTCTGTAAGCCTTCACCTGAAGTACAATAAAATATTAAAAAAAAAAAAAAGAGTGGCAAAACTAATGTCAAATAAAATAGACTTTAAGGCAAAATCATCATAAAAGACAAGGAAGGACATTATATAATGATTAAAGGGACAATACACCAAGAAGACATAACCTTAATAAATATCTATGCATCCAACAACAGAGCTCCAAAATACACAAAACAAACACTAACAGAACTGAAAAGAGAAAAAGACAGTTCCACAACAAGAGTAGGAGACTTCAACACACCACTCCTGGTAACAGAAGAACATCTAGAAGGAAACTCAACAAAGATACAGAAGATCTAAAGGTCAAAATTAACCAACATGATTTCATAGACATATATAGAACACTCCCCCAACAGTAGCAAAGTATACATTGTTGTCCAATGCACATGTAACATTCTCTGGAATAGACCACACTTTACACCACAAAGCATCACTCAGTAAAATCCCAAACATCAGAGTAATACAAAGCATTCTCTCTGATCACAAAACTGTAAAGGAAGAAATCAATAACAGTAAGAATAAGAGAAAAACAAAAAATGAATACATGGAAATTGACAAATGCCTTGCTTAAAAAAATGGGGTAATAGAAGAAATGAAAGATGGAATCAAAAAATTTCTATAATCAAATGAGAATGAAAACGCTTCATACCAATATTTTTGGGACACAGCAAAGACAGCAAAGGCAGTGCTCAGAGGTCAATTTATAGCAATAAATGCACACTTCAAAAGGAAGAATGGGCCTAACTAAAAATGTTAGCCCTACAACTTGCACAAAACAGAAAATGAACAGCAAAAGAAGCCCACAGCTGCCACAAGAAAGGAAATAATAAAAATTAGAGTAGAAATAAATGAAATAGAGAATAGAAAAATGATAGAATCCACAAGATGAAGAGTTAGTTCTTTAAAAAGATCAACAAAATCAACAAACCACTGGCCAAACTGACAAAAGAAAAACAGAAGAGGAAGCAAAAAACCTGAATAAGAAATAAGATGGGGGACATTACTACAGACCCAAATGAAATAAAAAAGTTCATAACAGAATACTATGAAAAATTGTACTTCAACAAATTTGAGAACCTAGAGTAAATGGTCAAATTTTTAGAAACACACTACCTACCTAAACTAACACAAGTTGAGATAAAAAATGTGAACAGATCCATAACAAAAGAAGAGATTGAAGAGGTAATTAAAAAGAAACTCCTACATAAAAAAGCCCTGGCCCAGATGGCTTCACTGCAGAATTCTACAAAACATTCAGAGAAGGGGTTACACCAGTACTACTCAAACTATTTCAGAATATAGAAAAAGAAGCAACACTTCCGAATTCATTCTATGAAGTCAGCATAACCTTGATACCAAAACCAGGCGAAGATGCCACAAAAAATAAAAAAAATTACAGAACACCATCTCTCATGAATATAGATGCAAAAATTCTTAACAAAATTCTAGCCAGTAGAATTCAGCATCATATCAAAAAAATAATACACCACAACCAACTGGGATTCATACCAGGTATACAAGGATGGTTAAACATTAGAAAATCAATCAGTGTAACCCACCACATAAATAAAAGGAAAGAAAAGAATCACATGATCACCTCAATTGACACAGAAAAGTCATTTGATAAAATCCAACACCCATTTTTGGTAAAAACTCTCAATGAAGTAGGAATAAAAGGGAAATTCTTCAGTGTAATAAAGGAGATCGATAGAAAACCAACAGCTAACATCATTCTCAACAGAGAGAGGCTGAAACGTTCCCCCTGAGAAAAGGAACAAGACAAGGATTCCCTTTATTACCACTCCTATTTAACATTGTGCTATAAGTCCTAGCTAGAGCAATAAGGCAAGAAAGAGAAATAAAGGGCATTCAAATTGGAAAGAAAGAAGTAAAACTATCTCTAGTCACAGATGATATAATCCTATACATAGAGAACCCTGAAGATTCCACAAGAAAACTACTGCAATTAACAGAAAGATTCATCAGAGTACCAAGATACAAGATCAACATACAAAAATCAGTTGGGTTCCTATACACCAACACAGAGAACACCAAAAAGGAAATCAGGAAAACAATATCATTTATAATAGCCCCTAAAAAATAAAATAGTTAGGAATAAATCTAACCAGGCATGTAAAAGACCTATAGAAAGGAAACTACAAAACATTTTACAAGAAACCAAAAGAGATCTACATAAATGGAAAAACATACCATGCTCATGGATAGGAAGAGTCAACATTGTGAAAATGTCAATTCTACCAAAAGTGATCTACAGATGTAATGCAATCTCAATCCAAATATCAACAGCATTCTTTAATGAGATGGAAAAACTAATCACCAACTTTACATGGAAAGGAAAGAGGCTCCAGATAAGCAAAGAATTATTGAAGAAAAACAACAAAGTAGAAGGCCTTACACTACTTGATCTCAGAACCTACTATACAGCCATGGTAGTCAAACAGCCTCGTACTATTACAATGACAGACTATAGACCAATGGAACAGAATAGAGAACCCAGATGTAAATTCATCTACCTATGGTCAGTTGATCTTTGACCAAGACCCGAAGTCTGTTAAATGGAAAAAAAATGGTCTTTTTAACAAATGGTTCTGGCAATACTGGATGTCCAGCAGTAAAAAAAAAAAAAAAGAAACAGGACCCATACCTCACACTGTACACAAAAACTAATTCAAAATGGATCAAAGACCTAAATACAAAACCTAAAATGATAAAGATCATGGAAGAAAAAATAGATAGAGACAACACTAGAGGCCCTAACACATGGCACAAACACAATACAAACCATAACTACCAATGCACAAACACCAGAACATAAACTAGATAACTGGGAGCTCCTAAAAATTAAACACTTAAGCTCATCAAAAGACTTCACCAAAAGAGAGAAAAGAGAACCTACAGACTCGGAAAAAAAATTTGACTACTACATATCCAACAAGGATCTAATCTCTAAAATCTGTAGAATATGTCAACACCTCAACAACAAAAAGATAAATAATCCAAACCAAAAATGGGCAAAGGATATGAACAGATACTTCACCAGAGAAGACATTCAGGCAGCCAACAGACACATAAGGAAATGCTCATGAACATTAGCAATTAAAGAAATGCAAATCAAAACTGCAATGAGATAACAACTCACCCCGACATTACTGGAAGTAATTTAAAAAAAAAAAGGAAAATATCAAATGTTGGAGAGGATACAGGGAGATTGGAACTCTTATGCACTGCTGGTGGGAAAGTAAAATGGTACAACCACTATGGAAAACAATACGACACTTCCTTAAAAAGCTAGAAATAGAAATACCATAAAATTTAGCAATCCCACTGATAGGAATATAGCCTAGAGAAATAAGAGCCTTCACATGAATAGACATGCACACCCATGTTCACTGCAGCATTATTCACAGTAGCAAAAAGATGGAAACAATATAAGTGCCCATCAACAGATGAATGGATAAACAAATTATAGTACATGCACAATGGAATACTATGCAACAATGAAGAACAATGATGAATCTTAGAAACATCTCACAACATGGAATAATCTAGAAGGCATTGTGCTCAGTTAAATATATCAATCACAAAACGACAAATACTGCACGAAAGCACTATTATAAAAACCCAGAAAAAAGGTTTACATCCAGAAAAAAAAAATCTTTGATGGTTGTGAAGCGGGGGAGGGATGGGAAGGGGAAAATACTAAATAGATAGTAGACAAGTGTTAACTTTGGTGAAGGGAAAGACAACACACAGTATTGGGGAAGTCAGCACAACTTGAACAAAACAACGTTATAGACACTTCCTAGACACATCCAAACATCTTGCAGGACCAAGTTACTGGGGCTGAGGACTGGGGACCATGATCTCAAGGGACGTATGGGTCAACTGGCATAACATAGTTCATAAAGAGAATGTTCTACATCCTACTTTGATGACTAGAATCTGGGATCTTAATATCTTGTGAGTCACCATCTGAGATACATCTACTGGTCCCATCATGTTTGGAGCAAAAGGGAATGAAAAAACCAAGGACACAAGGAAAATATTAGTCCAAAAGATTAACAGGCCACATGAACCACAGCCTGAGCCTAGAAGAACTAGATGGTGCCCAGCTACCACCACTGACTGCCCTGAAAGAGATCACAACAGAGGGGCCTGGACAGAGTGGGAGAAAACTGTAGAACAAAATTCAAATTCACAGAAAAAGATCAGAATTACTGGTCTGACAGAGACTGGAGGAACCACTGAGACTAAGGCCCCCTGACTCCCTGCTAACTCATAACTGAAACCACTCCAGAAGTTCAACTTTTGGCCAAAGATTAGACAGGCCTAGAAAACAAACAGTAACACATGTAAGGAATGTGCTTCTTAGTTCAAGCAAGTATAAGAGGCTAAATGTGTAACATATGCCCAAAAGTAAAGATGAGAAGGTAGGAAGGGCGACTCCTCAACCTCAGACCTACTGAATCAGAACCTCTGGGTTGAAGTCAAGTAATCTGTGTTTCATAAAACCCTCTGACATCCTAATGTTGGAGAACCATTGCCATAGGGGAAGGAGTTCCTGGGTGGCTCACGGGATTAAGCTCTTGACTACTAGCCTAAATGTTGGAAGTCCAGATCCACCCAGAGGTGCCTTGGGACTGCAACTAACAACAGCAATGGGGTAATATTACTGAAGTATACTCTGCTCGGAGTCCTGGTGGCTCAGTGGGTAAGTGCTCGGTTGCTAACAGAACCACCTAACAACCACTTCATGGAAGAAAGATGTGGTAATCTGCTTCCATAAAGATTACATCTTTGGAAATCTTCTGGAACAGTACTACTCTGTCCTATAGGGTCACTATAAATAGGAATTAACTAGACAGCAAGAGTATGATTTTCTTTTATCATTTGCCCCAGACAAAATGTAGATACAGCAAATATTTTTAACCCAAATTTTTTTCTCTTTTTTGCTCTTTTAAATAATGTTACCATTTTTTAGAATCATATTTGATTTCTGGGTTACTTTTATAATTTATTTGACAAGAATTTTAGTTTTTCTAATACCATATGATCCAACAATCCACTCTTAGGAATATATCCTAGAGAAATAAGAGCTGTCACATGAATACATATATGCACACCCATACTCATTGCAGCACTATTCACAAGAGCAAAAAGATGGAAATAACCTAGATACCCATCAACAGATGAATGGATAAACAATCTATGGCACCTACACACAACGGAGTATTATGCAATGATGAACAATGATGAATCTGCAAAGCATCTCATAACATGGATGAAATTGGAGGATGTTTTGCTGAGTGAAATAAGTCAATCACAAAAGGACAAATATTGTATGAGACCTCTACTCTAAAAACTCATGTAAAAGTTTACACACAAAAAAGAAACAATCTTTGCTGGTTATGAGGAATGGGGGGGGGGACTAAATAGACAGTAGATAAGTGGTAACTTTGGTGAAGGGTAAGACAGTACACAGTACTGGGGAAGCCAGCACAACTTGTACAAGGAAAGGTCATGGAATCTCCATAGACACATCCAAACTCCCTGAGGGACTGAATTGCTGGGCAGAGGGCTGTGGGAAATATGATCTTGGGGAACATCTAGCTCAACTGGCATAACATAGTTTATAACGACAGCGTTCTACATTCTACCTTGGTGAGTAGAGTCTAGGGTCTTAAAAGCCTGTGAGCAGCCATCTAAGATACTCCATTGGTCTCACCTCTTTGGGAGCAAGGGAGAATGAAGAGAACAGGATACAAGGAAAACATTAGTCCAAAGGGCTAATGAACCACAGCTACTATGGCCTCCACCAGACTGAGTCCAGTACAGTTAGATGGTGCCCGGCTACCACCACTGACTGCCCTGACCGGGATCACAACAGAGAGTCCTGGATAGAGCAGGAGAAGGATGTAGAAAAATATTCTAACTCACAAAAAGCAAGACAAGATTTACTGGCCTGACAGACTGGAGAAACCTCAAGAGTATGGCCCCCGGACACTCTTTTAGCTCAGTGGTGAAGCCACTCCTGAGGTTCACCGTTCAGCTGGGGATTGGACAGCCCCATATAACAAAATGGGTCTAATGAGGCACAGCAGTCCAGGGAATAGGACTGGAAGGCAGGAGGGGACAGGAAAGCTGGTGATAGGGAACCCAAGGTTGAGAAGTGACAGGGTTGACATGTAGTGGTGTTGTTAACAATTGTCATAGGGCAAAGTGTGTACTAACT
>NW_004443979.1:13904861-13921461 GCF_000243295.1 Trichechus manatus latirostris
CTTCATCTAAAGTACAATAAAAAAATTAAAAAAAGAATTTTAGTTTTTCTGACTTTGAGATATATATACATTTTTTTTTTTCACTAACATACATATCTCTAATTCATTCAGGTAGAATTAAAATATTAGTTTGAGTACAGAAATACAAAATTGGTTTGCCAGTTAGTATTTGGTTGTTGTTAGGTGCCTTCAAGTCGGTTACCTCTTTTAGCGACCCTAATGTACAACAGAACAAAACACGGCCCAGTCCTGTGCCATCCTCACAATCCTTGCTGTGTTTGAGTCCCGTGTTGCAGCCAATGTATCAATCCATGTCGGTGAGGGTCTTCCTCTTTTTCACTGACCATCTACTTTACCAAGCATGATGTCCTTCTCCAGGGACTGGTCCCTCCTGATAACATGTCCAAATTACTGGAGACAAAGTCTTGTCATGCCATCCTTGCTTCTAAGGAGCATTCTGGCTGTGCTTCTTCTGAGACTGATTTCTTAGTCCTTCTGGCAGTCTGTGATATATTCAATATTCTTCGCCAGCACCATAATTCAAAGGTATCAGTTCTTTAGTCTTCCGTATTCATTGTTCAGCTTTCGTATACATATGAGGTGATGGAAAGTATCACAGCTTGGGTCAGGCATACCTTAGTCCTCAAAGTGACATCTTTGCTTTTTAAAGGTTTAAAGAAGTCTTTTGCAGCACATTAGTACAATGCAATACATTGTTTAATTTCTTGACTGCTGCTTTCATGGATGTTGATTGTGCATCCAAATAAAATGAAATTCATGACAGCTTCAGTATTTCCTCTGTTTATCAATGATGTTGCTTATCGGTCCAGTTGTGAGGATTTTTGTATTCTTTGTGTTGAGTTGTAATCCATACTGATGGCTGTAGTCTTTGACCTTCATCAGTAGGTGCTTCAACTCCTCTTAACTTTCAGCAAGCAAAGTTGTGTCATCTGTGTATCATAGGTTGTTAATCAGACTTTCACCAATCCGGATGCCACATTCTTCTTCATACAGTCCAGCTTCTCGGGTTATTTGCTCAGCATACAGATTGAATAAGTATGATGAAAGGATACAACCCTGAAGCACACCTTTTCTGATTTTAAACCACTTAGTATCCCCTTGTTCTGTTCCAACGACTACCACTTGGTGTATGTATAGTTTCCTCATGAGCACAGTTAAGTCTACTGGAATTCCAATTCTTTGCAACTTTATCCATAATTTATTATGATCAACAGAGTCAAATGCCTTTGCATAGTCAATAAAACACATGTAAACAATCTTTCTAGTATTCTCTGCTTTCAGCCAAGATCCAAGTGACATTAGCAATGATATTCCTCATTCCATGTCCTCTTCTGAATTTGGCTTGAATTTCTGACAATTTCTTGTCAATGTGCTGCTATAACTGCTTTTTTAAAATTATCTTCAGCAAAATTTTACTTGTGTGTGATATTAATGATATTGTTCAATAATTTCCGCATGCTGTTGGATCACGTTTCTTTGAAATAGGAATATGTATGGATCTCTTCCAGTCAGTTGTCCAGGTAGCTCTCTTCCAAATTTCTTGGCATAGATGAGTGACTGCTTCCAGCACTGCATCCCTTTGTTGAAACATCTCAATCCGTATTCCATCAATTCCTGGAGCCTTGTTTTTTTACCTTCAGTGCAGCATAGACGTCTTCCTTCAGTACCATAGGTTCTTGATCCTGTGCAACCTCCTGAAATGATGGAATATTAACCAATTCATTTTGGTACAGTGATTCTGTGTACTCCTTACATCTTCTTTTGATGCTTTCCACATTGTTCAATATTTTGCCCATAGAATCCTTCAGGATTACAACTCAAGTCCTGAATGTTTTTTTCACTTCTTTCAGCTTGAGAAATGCCAAGTGTGTTCTTCTCCATTGGTATTCTAACTGCAAGTCTTTTCACATTTCACTGTAATACTTTGTCTTCTTCAGTTACCGTTTGAAATCTTCTGTTGAGCTCTTTTACTTCATCATTTCTTCCATTCACTTTAGTTACTCTGCATTAAAGGCAAGTTTCAATCTTTTCTGACATCTATTTTGGTCTTTTCTTTCTTTCCTGGCTTTTTAATTACCTTTTTGCTTTCTTCATGTATAATGTCCTTGATGTCATCTCACAATGCTTCTGCTTTCTGGTCATTAGTGTTCAATGTGTCAAATCTATTCTTGAGATGGTCTCTAAATTCAGGCAGGGTATACTCAAGTTCATGTTTTGGCTCTCTTGGATTTGTTTTTATTTTCTTCAGCTCAGGGACAGATTACCCAACAAGCATATGCTTACTGTAGGCAGATGCATACATGCTTACTCGTTAATCCACCCCTGCTTAAGCTCCAACTTGAACTTTCATACGAGCAATTCATGGTCTGTCACATAGTTGGCCCCTGGAGTTATTCTGACTGATGATTTTAAGCTTTTCCATCATTACTTTCCACAGATGTAGTCAATTTGATTCTTGTGTATTCCATCCCACAAGGTCCGTGTGTTGTTGAAAAAAGGTATTTCCAGTGAATAAGTCATTGTTCATGCAAAGTTCTATCATGCGATCTCCAATGTCCTTTCTATCACCAAGGCCATATGTTCCAACTACTGATCCTTCTTTGTTTTCAACTTCAGCATTCCAATCACCAGTAATTATCAATGCATCTTGATTGCATATTTGATCAATTTCAGACTGCGGAAGTTGGTAAAAAACCTTTATTTCTTCATCTTTGGCATTATTAGTTCATTTGTAAATTTGAATAATAACCCTATTACGTGGTCTTCCTTGTAGGCATATGGATATTATCCTATTACTGACAGCACTGTACTTCAGGATAGATCTTGAAATGTTCTTTTTGATGATGAATGCAATGCCATTCCTCTTCAATTTGTCATTTCAGGGATAGTAGACCGTATGATTACCCGATTCAAAATGGCCAATACCAGTCCATTTCAGCTCACTAATGCCTAGAATATCAACTTTTATTTGTTCCATTTCATTTTTGACAACTTCTAATTCTCCTAGATTCATACCTTGTATATTCTACCTTCCAGTTATTACTGGATATTTGCAGCTGTTTTTTCTCATTTTGAGTGATGTTACATTAGCAAACAAAGGTCCCAAAAGCTTGTCTTCATCCACATCATTAAGGTCAACTCTACTTTGAGGAGGCAGCTCTTCCTCAGTCTTATTTTGAGTGTCTTCCAACATGAGGGGCTCTTTTTCTAGCACTATATCAGATAATATTCCCCTGCTATTCATAAGCTTTTCACTGTCCAATATTTTTTTAGAAGTAGATTGCAAAGTGCTTCCTAGTCTGCCTTAGTCTAGAAGCTCCACTGAAACCTGTCCAGCTTGGGTGGCCCTGCTGGTATTTGAAATACGGGTGGCATAGCTTCCAGCATCACAGTAACACACAAGTCACCATAGTAGGACAAACTGACAGACATGTGGGGGTCAGTTAGTATAGAAGTATATATATATTTCTTTATTTACCTTTATCTTTTTATATACATATTTCAAAATAAAACTGTTGCTAAGTATAACTTTTAAATTGCAATGAATAGGAGATAAACTGAATCTTAAAGAACAGCGATATATAACAAATTCTTCCATGTATTGAATTATAATTCTCATAGTCTATTCAATTCAACCAATATTTATAATTTGTATAATAACAACTCTACTTAATGGGAAGGAGTAGTCAAAATATTGCATATTACATGACTAAGATAATTTACTGCATAAAATTGGAAAAGATGACAGCAAAATCTTATTAATTGCATATTTACCCAATTACTCTCTACATTGAAAGAAGAGTTTTTAAAATCTCCAAGAATGCTCAGTAGAATCAAATAAACAGCTGTAAATTTGACTTTGTTAGATGAAGCAAAAATTTGGATTATGCTAGGTATTATGCTTCTTTAGGGCAACATAAACTACTACTTTCTATATTCTCACTATCTGCGAAGTTCCATGTTATATATTCATTTACAATGTTACAAAACATGAATTTAAACATGACACACTGTTCTGTCTGGTTAATTGAAAAGGTCCATTCAGTAGTGTACTACTTAAAACATCTTTCAAATGTCAGAATTATATTTAAAATTAGCCTAAGCAAAGCAGGTACTACTTTATTGTTTATCTAACGGGAAGTCCAAGGAGGCATTTGATAAGATCTAAATCCAGGGATTCTAACAATATAAGAAAGATGCCTCTCTTTCTTAAATTTGTTCCCTTTTGCTTGCCTTTATACTCAGGCACGATGTCTTTACATAGCTACAGAATGGCTATTGCCAGTTCCCAGCTTATTTGGACTCATAGCTCAGGATACTGAAATAGAAAAGGAAGGATCCTCCCCATCACTCTGGAAAAATTCACAGGGAAAACTCTAATTGTTTCAGCTTGAATCTATTATCTCCCACTGAATTAATCACTGCCTAATGAGATAAGTACTCTGATTTTCTAGGCCTGTTCAGATATATACATCTAAGGGTGGGGTGGGGTGATTAGGGCAGCATCAGCGCCCTGGGTTGGATTATTAAGAAACAGGGAAGAGAGAATCCCCCAATAAAAGGGTGGGAGTAGATAATCATACATGCTGAACAGCTATTAAGTGGGCCTAGTTCACTGTCACCATCAGAACCTCAACATGGCTTGTGGTTCTCTACCTAAGTGTATAAGAAATGTTGTAATCACTTAATTTTTTTTTTTTTTTTTTTTAAGAAAAATGGTCCAGAAGTAACTGCTTGTGCTAAAGATAGAAGTGAAGAGGTTTATAAATTTTTCTTGGGAGGAGGAGTGTTCATAAAGAGAAAGTTTTAGTTTAGTAAGAGTATAGTGATAATAGTGATAGAAAACATATATAAATTATATAAATCTTTACATGAGTCAAACACTTTATGTATATATTTTGTTGTTGATAGTTACTGCAGAGTTAATTCCTGCTTATAGAGACTCCATGTGTGCAGAGTAGAATTGCTCCATAGGATTTTTAAGATTGTGACCTTTCAGAAACAGGTCTCCAGACCTATCTTTCGAGGTGCCTCTGTATGGGTTCAAACCAACAACTTCTTGGTTAGTGGTCCAGTGCTTAACCATTTGTGCCACCGAGGGACGTACACACACGTTTATATATAATTAATCCTCATAACAACTCTGTGAGCAAGTGAATCTATTATTCTCATTTTTCAGATGAGGAAATTGAGACACAGAATTTGAATACATTTTCACACAGTTAATGTATTAGTTTTGCTATGTAACAAATTACCACAGACTTAATGACTTAAAACAACACCCATATATTAGTTTACAGTCTTGTATAGTTCGGTAGTTCAGAAGTCCTGCATGGCATGGCTCTGTCCCTTTTGCTCAGTGTATCACAAGTCTCAAATCAAAGTATCGGTTGGAATGAGTCCTCATTCCAAGCTCATTCCTATTGTTGGTAGAATTCAGTTCCTTCAGGTTATAGGACTAAAGTTCCTGCTTCCCTTGGGCTGTCAGCCAGGGGCCACTCTCAGTCCTAGAGGCTGTCTGCATTTCTTGCCACATCGTTGCTTCTATGTTCAAAGTAGTAATGGCCTTTGAATCCTTGTCATGCTCTGAATCTCTCTCTCTTATATAACTAGTTAAAGACCGCTTTCTGTTTTTAAAAGGCTCCGGTGATTAGGTCAGTCTTATCTCCCTAACTTAAGTCAACTGATTTGGGAACTTAATTATATCTGCGTCTTAGTTATCTAGTGCTGCTATAACAGAAATACCACAAATGCGTGGCTTTAACAAACAGAAATTTATTTTCTCACAGTTTTGAAATCTAAACGTCCAGATTCAGGGTTCTGGCTCTAGGCGAAAGCTGTCTCTGTCTGCTCTTTGGGGAAGGTTCTTGTCTCTCGTCAACTTCTATTGCTAGGTTCCTTGGCAATCATGTCGTTTATATCTTCCCATCCGTTTGTGCTTGCTTGCTTGCTTAATCTGCTCTTTCATATATCAAACAAATTAATTTAAGACACAGTCTACACTAACACTGCCTCGTTAACATAACAAAGCAAACTCATTTCCAAATGGGGTTACAATCATAGGCATAGGGGCTAGGAATTACAATGCATAATTTTGGGGGGACACAATTCAGTCCATAACAATCTGTAATATCCCTTCACCAGCCAAAACCAAACCATTGCCATTGAGTTGATTCCAACTCACAGCGACCCTGTAGGAGAGAATAGAACTGCCCCACAGGGTTTTCAAGGGGTGGCTAGTGGATTCAAACTGTTGAGCTTTTGGTTAGCAGCCAAGTTCTTAACCACTGCCCTACCAGGGCTCCACATCCCTTCACAGCAGCACCTAAATTATTGTTTGATTGAATAACTGGGAGAAGGTGCATGGACAACAGGAGTTGGGAATCTTGGGGGCCATCTTATAATTCTGCCTACCACAGGTTATTTATAAATGGTAGAGCTGGGTATCAAACTCAGGTGATCAAGATTCAAAGTCCATGTGTTTAACTATTATGCTAAACTGCTTCATTATATTCATGTAGTAGAAATTTTGTTAAGATTAGTATATATACTAATATATATGTTGTTTTTAGTTGTCATTGATGGCAATCCCATGTGTGCAGAATAGAACTAGAACTGCTCCATAGGATTTTCAAGGCTCTGACTTTTCAGAAGCAGATAACCAGGCCTTTCTTCGAAGGCACCTCTGAGTGAGTTTGAACTACGAACTTATTGGCTAGTAGTCGAATGCTTAACTGTTTGACCACCCAGAGACTCCAATATATATAGACAGATAATCGATAACCCATTGCCATCTAGTCAACTCCTACTCACAGCGATCCCATGCATTACAGAGTAGAATTTCTGCATAGGATTTTCTTGGCTGTAATCTTCACTGAAGTAGATCACCAAGCCTTTCTTCCGCTGTGCCATGCTGAGTGGGTTTGAACTGCCAAGCTTTGGATTACTACATGAGCACAAACATTTGTGCCAACCAGGGACCTTATATATATTGAATGTTATCTTTAAGTTTCCATATATTGATACTTGGTATATCTATGCTATCATTCCCTTTTGTCCACCTGACTAACTTCTAGAAGAAAGGAACTTTTTGTTTCTGTTTGGTTTAGTTCATGCACAATAGGTTCATTTGTTCATTATTCAACAAGGATTTGGTAAATGCCAGTTATGTTGGACCGTAAAGTGAACAACCATCTTATAGCAACAGCAGACCAGGGAAGATAATTTAATACTAATTAAATAATTTGTGTTAACTAAATTATTTAATATTAATTAAATTATTATACAAATAGCTAATTAATTACAAAGTGCAGAGCTGCATTATGACTTTCATGGGTCATAGGCACCTTTGCCTTAGTAGACCCCTTCCTCCATTTAAAAAAATAATAATTAAAAATTGTATTTTATGACTACATTGGTATAAAGATAAATATGTTAATATTATGTGTTAAAAACATTTTATTCAACCTGAAACTCATTTTTTCTTTTTATTTAAAATAATCAGAACATTTTTGTGGGCCTCTAAAAGTATGTGGGACTTCAGCAACTTATCTACTGTGTCCAATAGATTAGTCAGCCTTGACAAAGTGATATATGTTACACAGGAGAAAGTATGGAGGTAGTGGCACAAATGGTTAAACTCGTGTCCTAGGCAAAAGTTGGTGGTTCAGACCCACCCAGAGGTACCTTGGAAGATAAGCCTGGCAATCTGCTTTGGAACGGTCAGCCTTGAAAACCCTGTGAAGCAGTTGTACTCTGCACATATGGGATCACCATGAGTCAGAATATGCTTGACAGAACTAACAAACAAGTGCAATTTATAATAAAATGCCCTTAAAAAAGTAAATGTTTTTCATAATACTTTGAGAGACTTTATAAAGAATATCATTTAATGAATTATATAATTCAGCACTCTATTAATCAAATATAGGATTTTCTGAAAGCTTATCAAAGGTACTTCTCGTGATTAGGTAAAGATGTTTTCCAATGTAAACTTTTCTCTTTTTTCTTCTTCTTCTTTTTTTAATATAATGATTTATCAATTGGGATCTTTAGACTTGTATTGAAGCTGTTTTAAAAGTTTATTGGAATCTAATGAAAAGAACTTGCTCTTAATTAGGCAGTTTAAAATCAGTATGAGCAATATTAATGAGAGGCTGGAGTAAGCATAAATAGTAAGCAGAAACAGTATTTGAATCATTGACATCTAACCTCAGGACTCTCCTAAAAAATTATTCGGGCATCTAAATACCTGACATATGGATGTCTCTACCTTTGTTAGAAAAAACTCTCTCTTTGCATATTCCAACACATCAACTAATTGGCTACCTGAAGAAATAAATTCATTCTTATATATATTGAGAATAGAGGGGATATTACAAGCACCAGTAAGGCAATTGCAAGTTTGGTCTTCAGTATTACTTTTTTTTTTTTTTTTTTAAAGAGTGATGGCCAACACACACCAGAGAAAAGTCAGACATTAAATCAGAGTCACACAAAACAGGAATGAGATAGATTATAGTTATCCATCTTCATTCGTGCTTTAGGTGTTTCTGTTGCCCTTTAAGGAATTCATCTAGTGGATATTTTATAAATAATAATTAATGATGACAAATGTTTGAATTCACTGTACATAACTGAAATACTGAAATAATTTTAACATTGTACTGAAAGTAAAAGATTTTCATTTGGCGGTGACTCTATCCATAAATGAATAGGACAAATACCAGTGTTATTATGGTGGAGAAATGACCAGAGTGAATATTTGGAAAGGCATTGGGGGTATTGTTAAGGTACCTTAAGGAATGTTTTTTTATCTCTCAACCCTAAATCAATTTTACTTCCATATAAAAAGATATGGAGCCCATAAAAAATTAAATCAATAATTTTACAGTGGCATAACTGACAGTTCTGACAGCCACGTGTGATAGCTTAGAACTGTATTCCTTTGCCAGCTAAAATACTAATAGACCATTGACTATCTTTTGCCCGGTCTATAAGGCCCAGAAGTTGTTAGGAAATCCAGGGTCTGCCTTCAGGGGATTCAGTTGAGTTACTATACCAGCAGTAGTTTTTGTGTATTTGTTTCCTGATGGATGAACAGCCTCTAAAGGAAAGGCAAAAAAGTCCTAATAAATCATATCTTTATGCAATATTCATGACATCTGTATATTCTTTACAAGGCTTCTGTTAGAGAAATTAAAATAAAGAATTATTAAAAAACGTTTAGTAACAGGTTGACAAGGTACTTTATAAACCCAGATGAGTTTTGGGTTGTAACTGGAAAAGTATTCAAAAGAAATACTGCCTACTATTATTCAACAAGTGGCGCCCTAGTGGCACAGTGGTTAAGAGCTATGGCTGCTAACCAAAAGGTCAGCAGTTTGAATCCACCGGCCTCTCCTTGGAAGCTCTATGGAGCAGTTCTACTCTGTCCTATAGTGTCACTATGAGTCGGAATCAACTCAACAACAATTGGTTTGGTTTTTGAGTTTTATTATTCGACAAGTAGAGCAAAAATGAAATACAAAAACAAAGGACACCTAGATATAGCTAAGTTGGCTTTTTTAGAGATAAATTAACTCCTACTACTTTCTTTGGGGCATTATCGTTTTTACCAGAGGATTCATAACGATCACTGCCTAAAACTGATGATTTGCTGAACATGAAAGTGTTGTAAAAGTAGGTCTCAGGCCAGAAAGAACTCAGGCCTATAGAAGCATGCTGATACGATATGCTGAAGTATCATGTTAAGGACATAGATTCTAGGGCACAACATCTTGGGTTCAGATTCTACCTCTGATAAGTTATTTCACTTCTCTCTGCCTTAAATTCCTTATTTCACAAACGGGATTGTTTTGGGTATTAAATGAATTAATATATGCTAAGTGCTAATAAAATGAGAAATGTATAAGTACTGTAAATCAGTATGGGTTATGTCTAAACGTGAAGAAAACAAAAATTCTCACAACTGGGCCAATAAACAATATGTTGATAAATGAAGAAGAAATTGAAGTTGTCAATGATTTCATTCCACTTGGATCAACAATCAACATCCATGGAAGCAGCAGTCAAGAAATCAAATGATGTATTGCCTGGGCAAATCTGCTGCAAAAGATTTCTTTAAAGTTTTAAAAAGCAAAGATTTCACTTTGATGATTAGGGTGAGGTTGACCCAAGCCATGGTCTTTTCAATCTCCTCCTGTGCATGTGAAATCTGGATAATGAAAAAGAAAGAAAAAGAAGTGATGTATTCAACTTGTAGGGTTGGCACAGGATACTGAATATACCATGGACTGTCAGAAGAACTAACAAATCAGTCTTAGAAGAAATAGAACCAGAAGAGACCAATCACTAGAAAAAGAGAGTATGTTTGGTAAATAGAAGGTCAGCAAAATGATAGAAGCCTTTCATCAGATAAATTGACATGATAGCCAAAACAAGGAACTCAAACATACCAATGACCATGAAGATAGTACAGAACCAGGCAACATTTCATTGTTATACATAAGGTTGCCACGAGTCAGAGTCGGCTCGATGACATTTAACAGTAACAACAACAAAATGCTAATAAAATGACAAATTTATAAATCCTATGCATCTTGGTTTAGATAGTGTCTGGTGGATTCGAACTGCTGACCTTTTGGTTAGCAGCCATAGCTCTTAACCACTGTGCCACCAGGACTCCTTAGATAATTACTCTTAGGGATAATAGCTTTAGAAAAAGAAGTACACTATGAATTCCAGATCAATGGTGGCAAAGTGTTTTTTTTTTATTTGTTTGTTTTTATTTTGTGTATTTTAAAATACACCACTCATAACTTTTGATTAGACAGAGATGAAATTCATTACATATGTACCCCTCCCACATCACTCAGAATTCCCTTTGCTCTAAGATCATCTTGAATGTCTAACCTACAGCATAAAGTCCCTGGCTGTGTGAAATAACAATCTTTTTTTTTATTTTTTTACCTTGCTGCATGCCAGTACATCATTGTCCAGCTTTTAGCCAGGCCCTTTCAGAGGATAATTACTCTAACAAATGCAAATTTTACATTCAAAATCTTAAGATTCATTTCTGGATAATTAATGACTGTCTTACTACCACTCCAGTTTAAACAGCTCATGTGCAACCTGCTGAGAAACTCTTTATTTGGGCATAGAAATTAAGATGCAGACCATTTTATGTCTCCCAAGTGCAAGGGTCTATGAGAAATAAAAGGGTAGAAATGACAAAGTTATAGTATCAGACCATTGTGAAATATTTCACAAAACTTCAGTTGTCTTAATAGCACATATGCCTCTGACAGTTCACTGTAGCTCTGCTAGAAGAGTTAAGGGCAGGAAAATGAAAATCATTCTAGATAAGAAAATTAAAATGTATTTATTTAAAACAGAAATTTTTTTTACATGGAATTTGGTAGACATATATAAGAAATTCTTATCTTCTTGGAAAAGTGTAAAGGAAATGTTGATAGGGATAAAATCCTATATTTTTTGGTACGGGGTTGGATGGTGAGACTTCATCTCAAGGACTTTGGACGTGTTATCTGAAGGGACCAGTCCCTAAAGAAGGACATCATGCCTGGTAAAATAGTGGGTCAGTGAAAAAGAAGAAGACCCTCAACAAGATGGATTGACACAGTGGCCGCAACAGTGGACTCAAACATAGCAATGATTATAAGGATGGCACAGGAAGGGCAGTGTTTTTTTCTGTTGTACATAGGGTCTCTGTGAGTTGGCACCTAACTTGATGGCACCTAACAACAACAACATACTATTTTACTAAAGCAGCATTTTTGACCCAGTATTTTCTGGAGTAGACTCAGAGACATGAATACCACAGACTGGAAATTCTTCCTCCATGGTTTGTGGCAAGTTCAAAGGAATGACTAAAATCATGCACAATGTTGTGAGATTAGCTGTCACTTTGGGCTGCTAACAATATTTTTATCTGAAGCAGAGGCAAATATCATGTCCTCTATGCTATTTTAGCCTCTCCCTTCAGCCACCAATTAGGTATAAAGGAGACCTTGGTTCTACATGATGATTCAAAACTCACTGCATTGTGTTAGGAAAACTTTTGAGACGTAGTCAGTTTATCTGGAAACTGGTGACTATATAACCTACAATACTGAGTAAATAACATTTGTGTTGTCCTATTATGAACCGAGCCTGGGGGGTGCAGAGGTTAAAGTGCTCAGCTGCTAACTAAAAGTTTGGTGGTTCAAACTCACCAGCCACTCCACTGGAGAAAGATGTGATAGTCTGTTTGTGCAGTGATTTAAAGCCTTGGAAACCTTATGGGGCAGTTCTACTCTGTCTTACAGGGTCACTATGAGTCGGAGTCAACTGATGGCACTGGGTTTGTTCTTGTGTTCTAGGCACTTCCATAAGTCCTTCTTATGGTAATAAGTATAGATAGATAGGTAGGTAGGTAGGTAGATAGGTAGGTAGATGGATAGTTGGATGGATGGATGGATGGATGGATGGATGATAGATAGATAGATAGATAGATAGATAGATAGATAGATAGATAGATAGGTATAGATAGATAGATAGCTGCTGTTGAGTCTACGCAGACTCATGGTGACCTTATGTATAACAGAGAAAAATGTTACCCAGTCCTGAATCATCCTCATGATCACTGGCATGCTCAACCATCATTGTAGTTACTGTGCCAATGCATCTCACCATGGGTCTCTTTCACTGGGCCTCCACTTCACCAAACTTTATGTCCTCCTCTGTTGATTGATCCCTCCTGATGATGAGTCCAAAGCAAGTGATTCAGAAAATGTTATGTTGTCATCCATAAGATTTTCACTGGCTAATTTTTGGAAGTAGATTGCCAGGCCTTTCTTCTGAGTCTGTATTAGTTTGGAAGCTCTGCGGAAACCTCTCCACCCTGGGTGACTCTGTTGGTATTTAAAATGCTGGTGGCATAGCTTCTAGCATCACAGCAACAAACAAGCCACCATAGTATGGCAAGCTGACAGATGGTGGTGTTCATATGGCTATGGCAAGGGTTAAATAACTAATATGTATAACCTTTGATATCACAAAATCTAAACCTTTGTTAGCTAGTACCTATCATCATCATCATCATCATTTTCACCACAGCATCAGACTGGGGATTTTTTTTTGGACCTAGTTATAATAGATGCTAAATAAAATATCTCACTATAGGAAATCTGTGTTATAGGGTGAATGCTTGTACACACAAATTTCTAATAATGCTCCTAATGGCACCATTAGGCTATTTTCACATATTAATCTTATGACTTGCTCAAGAATTGCAATTTTACAAAAATAATCTCATTTTTTTGTTTTGCCATAGAATTTTTTTTTTTTACCATTATCAGTATTTTGATTTGCAGAAGAATGTCATGTCTAGAGGACAATTTTAGTATGTATAAAACATTACCATATTTGTATGCAAATAATGCATGATTTCTGCATTTGTTTGCCGGCCGTGCCCTCCTCCTGCGGTGTATTTTCATAAGTACACTATGCTAATTCTTTTAGAGCAACATGCGGAAGAGGATTGACATGATAGCACTTGTGAGGGTGCCTCACAGGGGGAGGGCGTGGCCAGCAAATAAATACAAAAGTTGCTGCTTATTTTCATAAAAATAGGATTTGTTTTTTTAAATAGGCTTTTAGCAATTTGACATTTCATACAGATAACATAAAGGACAGATATTGACAAAAAAGAAATAAAACGTGTTTCAGCTGTTAATCAGTAATTTCATACTTAGTCCTAAAAAACATAAATGTATGTTTTAACTTTATAAGAAAATACTTTTTTTCAGACCTTGGTTTATGCTACTGTGAATGACTTTATTTTTATATCTCTGATCTTTGAATGGAAAAAAGAATATATAATATTATGAATAAAAAATTAAATTTGCTAACATGTAGCTTATGTTATGTTAATATCCCTGGGTGGCAGAAATGATTTGCTATTGGCTGCTAATCTAAAGGTTGCAGTTCGAACCCAGACAGTGGTGCCATGGAAGAAAGGCCTGATGATCTGCTCCCATAAAGACTATAGTCAAGAAAATCCTATGGAGCAGTTCTACTCTGTAACACATGGATTAGAATCAACACCATGACAAAGTATTTTGGGTTTTTACCTTCGTTCCAGCTAAATCTATCACCGCTGCTTCTTTCAGTGGATCAAACCCCAAAAAGCAAACTCACTGCCTTTGAGTCAGTTCCGACTCATAGTGACCCCATAGGGTTTCTAAGGTTGTAAATCTCTATGGAAGCAGAATGCCACATCTTTCTCCCGTGGAGCCACTGGTGGTTTCAAACCGACAACCTTTCAGTTAGCAGTTGAGCGCCTTACCACTGTGCCACCAGGGCTCCTTTTTCAGTGAACAGAACAAGATTTTTTTCATTATCTTCTTCCCATCAAAACAGCAACACGTTTTTAGACAATCCTTATTCCTCAGATAAAATTTGTGGCATTTAATACAGGTCTCTAAGAAATGTAGACAGGTTTCAGAATTTTATGCTTGTATTTAAGACATACACACGTACATATATGAGTATTGACAATGAAATTCTAAAAAATAGATTTTCCAAGCAAAATACGACAGAAGTCTGCTCCTGGTCTTCACAGTAAAACAGCAATGAGTAGCAAACAACTAAATTTTTTGTCATACGAAGTGTTAATTTTCATTCTTTTATTTGTTAATGTTTCTCTTCTAAACATGCACATGGGTGGAGTCATTAACTGCTCAAAGTAATCATAATTTTAATATGAAGCAAGCTATATCTTTGGCATATGAATTATCAGTTATTGTAGAGAAGGTATAATAAAAATGCCAGCTTTCTAATTTATTTGTTTTACGTCTGTGCCTTCCAACCTTTCTTTTGAAACATAGTGTGTATTTTAAGCCTGAGTCCAGACAGCATCCAGCACATTTGGTCTAAAATTCAGGTTTACAATGACTCTATCTCCCAACCAGCCAAAGGTTAGTTGGTGGTGTCTGCCATTGTGCATATGCTCTCAACTTCTGACTGAGCAAACATGCCTGAAAGCACTTTTCTGCCTGAGATTATATTAAAAATCCATACCTGTGCCAGCAGCATGAGTTCAAGTTTATTACTGTTCTAGATCTGTGACTTCCCATTTATTCTCCTAAAGATATAAATGCTTGTTTTGTTTTTTCAATAGGCCACATACATAGGAGTTATTATGAAGGCAAGATTCAGTAACAATACTATATATAGTACAGGTTGTGATTGGATAAGGACATCCACACAAAGCTCTCTTAAAATACGTGAAACAGAACATATGAGAGAGAGAAAGAGAGAAAGGGCAACTGGGCACAAGCAGAGCTGCAGGTTGTAAACACCATATATTCTAATACTGTCAACAGTATTCCTGAAGCTTCTAGGTAATGTTTGCCACATATCTTGATGTGTGTTTGTTTTTATATTTTATTCAAAAAAGTAAAGTAATTCTTCATATAATAACAACTGGAAGCAGACCAAAAAAAACTCAAAAATAATAAAAGTGGTTAAAGTTAATCTGAAAGAAGGAATTTCTTTGAAGTTCTTTATTTGTATTGTGCTTTAGATGAAGGTTCACAGAGAAAATTAGTTTTTCATTAAACAATTAATACACATATTGTTTTGTGACATTGGTTGCCAACCCCACGACATGTCAACACTCTCTCCTTCTCGACCTTGGGTTCCCCATTTCCATTTGTCCAGTTTTCCTGTCCCCTCCTGCCTTCTTGTCCTTGCCCCTGGGCTGCTGTGCCCATTCAGTCTCATATGGTTGAGGTATGTGTATTATTGTTTGTTTTATGGGCCTGTGTAATCTTTGGCTGAAGAGTGAACCTCAGAAGTGACTTCAGTACTGAGTTAAAAGGATGTCCAGGGGCCATATTCATAAAGTTCTCCAGTTTCTATCAGACCAGTAAGTCTGGTCTTTTTTGTGAGTTAGAATTTTGTTCTACATCTTTCTCCAGCTCTGTCCAGGACCCTCTATTGTGATCCCTGTCAGAGCAGTTGGTGGTGGTAGCCGGGCACCATCTAATTATTCTGGACTCAGTCTGGTGGAGGCTGTGGTAGTTGCGCTCCATTAGTCTTTTGGACTAATCTGAAAGATAGAATTTTTTGAAAAGGTACTTGTCCAACACTTGGAGTTGGAAAAGCACATTGGAAGTCAATTAAAACCACTTACTTCTATATTACTTGAATTATGACCTTGGCCTAACACTTCCATGTTGGGAAACTTTTTCAGAGATAGCCTGTTCCATTTTTGAGAGCTATAAGTGATAGAAAGCTCAGATTTTCTACTGAACACCTATTCATAGGTTTTAATAGCCAACCACAATATCTAATTGCTCGATCACACAACATGCCTTCTTATGCTATAAGACTACCATCATGTCACTACACTTATGTTTTTTCCAAGCAATCTATAATGCCCTCCACCATGGCTCATGTTTAAAGGGTTTCCAAGCAATCTATAATGCCCTCCACCATGGCTCATGTTTTAAGGTTTCTAGATCTTTCGTCAATTACCATTTGCATTTAATAAACCTCATTTTATCAAAGT
>NW_004443979.1:13928811-13956529 GCF_000243295.1 Trichechus manatus latirostris
CATTTGATGTTCTAGGGTTTCAGGATTGTTGATTCTCTGTTTGGCTTAGTTTTTCGGATCTTTGTTGTGGAGGGACGGCGTGGTGCTTCTGCCTAGACCGCCATCTTGCCGGAGTCTCCCAAAGTCTGTCTTTTGATTGTTAGCTTTTCCTTCTTTTATTTTGGGAGATAATGACTCTATTCTTTTCTATTATACAGTGATAAATTTTTATTTAACATCACTATATATGCCCCCAAAATACCATCTGAAGCTATGAATTCTCCAACACTAGAAATGCTCAGGTAGAAAATATCTATTTTTCTACATAATTGAAAATTATTGTTTCTCATTAATTATATGAATATACCAAAATTTATCTATTCTATTTTTAATGGGCATATGGGTTGTTTCCAATTTGATGTCAGTATAAGAATTATTGATTCACATGATAACTCTTGCCAAAGAGTTTTCCAAAGTTGTTGAACAAAAGTATATTTCCAGCAAGGTAGGTCTGAGATGTAATATTACTTTAGAATTAGCTAAATGGGATAACAAAGGGACTCAGAACATACAATGGTCCATATACAATAGAAGCTTATTTTTGTTCATATAACATTACTGGAGAAATAAACAGGTCAGTGGGACAGAACTGTTCCATGGAGTTGTTCAGGCTGATGAAGTGTCTGTCACCTTCAACAAATGGCTTTTAAGGTATCCCTGAGGGTCTATTATTATCCAAGTTACATCTAAGACAATACAAAGAAGAACAAACAACCACATGAAAGTTAAACAGTAAGCTTTCAGGGTCAAGGACATAAATATGTTTATTATTATCTGAAGGTATAGAGTGTAATCTTTTATTGTCTGTAATGCTTTCATAGCAAAACTATTTTCAGAAGCAGAAGAACCAGATTCAAGCCTGAGTCTTACTACTTACTATCTAGATAAACTTGAGCTTTTCAGGTAAACTATAGGAGAATAAACTTTCTTAGATACCACTTGAGAATGATAATATTTACCTCAGATTATTATAATAATTTGTGAGATATTTTATACAGACTACTTTTGGAAATTATAGAACAATATGTAGACATTTTATAAACCATTCTCACATCCTCTGTGGAATCAGGAGGCATATATACATAATATGTAATACCTACAACTATGTACAGGGTTACATTTCTCATTCTTTTATTTGTTGACTGCTCTGGCCAGTCCTTTAGAAAGGAGGGAGAAGAAATGTGAATCTGCTTGGAAAAAAGAAGTTTCAGAATATTAAATTGTGAACTGCTTTATTCAGAATTAAAACAAAACAAAAAGTAAAGTCAATGATTGATTATAATTCATGGGACTATATGGCACATACTCATTTTCTAAGACTTAAGGATTTCTTCTCATCTGAAGAGAGGAAGGTGAAATAATAAAGTGAGGTAAATGATCTGCACAGAGGTATTACACACCGTAAGTACTTGGGGATGTAACTGAATTACATGCCTGGGGGCTGGTGATGTGAAGGAGGGAGCAGGGCAGAAAGACATTTGAGATTTATTCTTCCTGTTTTCCTCTCACATTTAAAGTCTGAAGGGACACGATTTCCTCTAAGGTAAACTCTGAGTGAAAATCAGTTTTTGCATTGGGTTAGCACTTTACCAAGAGCATTTCACGCTCCAACTGAAATGTAGTAATGCTCAAAATAAAAGTATTTTTACAACGTAATACTTTCATGAGATCGATTAATGCCTCCCCTCCAAACTGACACGTTTAGTATTAACACTACTATCCTTAAACCATTAACATCTGCCTGCAGTGCAGCAAATTGTTGGCTAATAAAACAGCACAAGACTCAGCTGCTGCCTGAGGGCAGGATTCAGAATTGTAGTATCAGTGCATAACTGCATTTTCAGGTTTTGGAGCAAGTTGTATTATTTAAAAAATTAAGACAATTCTATTTTCTGTCATTTTAATGTGTAGATTAGATTTGTGTTTATTCAAAAACATAACTTATTACTCAGGTATAAAACCAAAAAAACAAACCCATTGCCGTCAATTTGATTCCAACTCATAACTACCCGATAGGACAGAGTAGAACTGCCCCATAGGGTTTCCAAGGAGCAGCTGGGGGATTCAAACTGCCGACCTTTTGGTTAGCAGTCAAGCTCTTAACCACTGTACCACCAAGGCCCTTATTCAGGTATACATATGTGCAACTTATTGAACTTCTTGTAATGCGTATGTAGAGTTTGATATGAGAGGGATTATTGATTAGACAATAGCTACCAATTAATCATAGAAGTTGGTCAACCTCCATTACCAAGCCATAATAACGTTCGTTTATATTTAATGGTATTTTATAGTCACTATGCAAAGCCAAGGGAGACCTGGTGGCGCAGTGGTCAAGGCGCTAGGCTGGTAACCGAAAGGTCAGCAGTTCGAACCCAACAGCCACTCCGCGGGAGAAAGATGTGACAGTCTGCTTCCCTAAATATTTACAGCCTTGGAAACCCTATGGGTCATTTCTACTCTGTCCTATAGGGTAGCTATAAGTTGGGTAGCAATGGATTGACGGCAGTGAGTTTTAGCGGGTATTCAAAGCCTCCAGAAGAGAATACCGCAAACAGCATTTGCAACTATTAGACACAGAGCCAATAGATAGGTAGCTAGATAGATGTAGATAGATAGGCAGATAGGAGAAAGAGAGAGAGATAACATATATGCATATGATGTATTCTACTAAAATTCATATTCCCTTCTTTTCACAATGAGATGCTGTCTTAGTTATCTTGTGCTACTCTAACAGAAATACCATAAGCGGATGGTTTTAACAAAGAGAAATTTATTCTCTCACAGTTTAGGAAGCTAGAAGTCTCATTTCAGGGTGCCAGCTCCAGGGGAAGGCTTTCTCTCTCTGTCACTTCTGGGGGAACGTCCTTGTCATTAAACTTCCCCTGGTCTCGGAATGTCTCAGCTCAGGGACCCCAGGTTTGAAGGACACGCTCCACTCCCAGCTCTGCTTTCTTGGTGGTAGGAGGTCCCTCTGTGTCTCTGCTCGTTTCTCTCTCTTATATCTCAAAAGAGACTAACTCAAGATACAACCTAATCCTGTAGGTCTAATCCTACCTCATTAACATAACTGCCCCTAACCCAGTCTCATTAACATCACAGAAGTAGGATTTACAACATATAGGAAAATCACATCAGATGACAAATTGGTGGACAATCACCCATTCCTGGGAATCATGGCCTAGCCAAGTTGACACACATTTTTGAGAGACACAATTCAATCCATAATGAATGCCTTCTCCTTCAAGGTGGAAAATATGTTTTCTTAGTAATACGCATAAAACCTATTGCAAAAATACTCTTTATAATGATGATAAAATTAATAATTCAACAACAATCAATGTCCCCTGGACAAACTATCTCTCAATATATGGGTGTTTTTGGAAGTGTGCATTGTAAATGACTTCCTGATAGAAATGACTTTTTTGTGATGTTTTAGGAAGTAGAAGTCATGGGTAGACAGTTGAAGACAGACAGAGCATTTTAATACAGAGTTCATAACAAGAGGATAAGCAGATGATACATCTTTGCTTCCTGAAGGCAAAGAGGGACTTGAAGCACTTACTGATAACGATCAAAGACTACTCTTCTGGAGCCTTCGTATGGATTGCACCTCAACGTAAGGAAAACAAAAACCTTCACAACTGGACCAATAAGCAATATCATGATAAACAGAGAAAATATTGACGCTATTAAGGATTTCGTTTTACTTGGACCCACAATCAACACCCATGGACGCAGCAGTCAAGAAATCAAACAACGTATTGTATTGGGCAAATCTGCTACAAAAGACTTCTTTAAAGTGTTAAAAAGCAAAGATGTCACTTTGAGGACTAATGTGCACCTGGCCCAAGCCATGGTATTTTCAATTGCTTCATAGGCATGCGAAAGCTGGACTACAAATAAGGAAGACTGAATTAGAATCAATGTCTTTGATTTGTGGTGTTGGTGAAGAATATTGAGTATACCATGGATGGCCAGAAGAATGAACAAATCTGTCTTGGAAGAAGGACAGCCAAAATGCTCCTTAGAAGCAAAAATGGTGAGACTTCATCTCACGTACTTTGGACATGTTATCAGGAGGGACCAGTCCCTGGAGAAGGACATCATGCTTGGTAAAGCAGAGAGTCAGTGAAGAAGAGGAAGACCTTCAACAAGATGGGTTGACTCAGTGGCTGTAACAATGGGCACAAACAGCAATGATTGTGAGAATCACACAGGACCAGGCAGTGTTTCATTCTGTTGTACACAGGGTCACTATGAGTCAGAACTGACTCAACGGTACCTACCAACAACAACAAGAGTAAAGACATTGCTGAAGGAGAAAGTCAAACAACTTCAGGGATTGGAAAACAAAGTGGATTGAAGAAACCAAAGGTCTATAATAAAAAATAGCAACCTAGCAAAGTAGAGATGAAATAGTTGAGGGTCTTTGTCTTATAGTTGGAGTATTTAGTCTATTTAACTTCAATGAAATTATTAACATATTAGGATTTTACGATGTTATTTTATGATGTTTTCTATTTTACCTGCTTGATTTTTTTTTCTTTCCCTTTTCTCTTGTCTCCCTTTTAATGAATCAAGTATTTTTTTTAACTATTCTATTTTATTTTCTCTTCTAATAGCTTGTCAGTAATACATTCTTTTGGTATTTTTGAGTAGTTATACCTATAACATGTAACTTTGACTTATTATATCTAGTACAAATTAGTATGTTTACCCCTTCTTGACAAAAACCAACAAGTGACACTTTAGCTATAAAGGTACAAAAAGATTGAAAGTAAAGAATGGAATAAATATTTCACATAAACACGAATAGAAAGTTGGTATAGCTATGCTAATTTCAGAATACTGATTATTTAAGGGACAGGGAGACTGATGGGGGACACAAACAGGCTTCTGTGATACTCACAATGTTATGTTTCTTGAGTTGGGTATTATTTATATATGTGCTAACTTTATCAACATCCATGGAGCTATACTGTACTCCTATGAGTTTTACAGTTTTATGTTACATACTATATTTCCATGAAATTTACTTTAAAATGAAATGGCACTTAATACCCACTGGAATGGAAAAACAATAAAAGAAAGATGAACATTAAGTGTGGAGAAGATGTAGATCAAGATGTAGATAAACTGGAAGTATTATATGCTGCTGGTGTTAATGCAATTTGGTCCACCACATGAGAAAATCATTTTTGTATCTTTATTTTAAAGCTGGATATATATCTTCTAACGCAGCAATTCCAATCCTAAGTACGCTTGCACATTTATACCAAAAGACATGGAAAAGAGTGGGCATAACAGTTTTCCTCTTAATACTTCCAGGATGGAAGCATCTTAAAAAACCATCAACAGTATAATAGATAAAGAAATTATAATATATTCATAATTGTTACACTCATACAGCAATATAAATAAAAGAACTACTACTACATCCACAACCATGAAAGATATTAATACATCCACTACCATTAATAAAAGGACATGATGTTTGGCAAAGCAAAGGATCAGCAAAAATGAGAGAAACTCTCCAAGAGATGGATTGACACAATAGCCACAACAATGGGCTCAAACATATAAAAAATCATGAAGATGGGGCAGGACCTGGAAACTTTTCATTCTGTTATGCATAAGGTCTCCATGAGTAGGAGGCTACTCAATGACAACGAATAACAACTGTCATGAGTAACTCTCACAAATATAATGTTGAATGAAGGAAACCAGTCATTATAGAGTACATGGCATGTTGTTCCATTTAGAGTTCAACAACAGGTAAAATTAATACATCTTATTTTTCAGTCAAGATAATGGTTTCTTTAGAGTAGGGGAATTTGTGATGGGAAGAGGGAATATTGTAGGATGAGGTTTCATGGAGGTATTCACTGTTTTTTCGTTGAACTTTACACTGTATATGTATGTGGTTTGTGTGTGTGTGTGTATCTTCAACAAAAATACTGAAGTAAGCATACAATAGATGTCACCAAAGAATTAGAAAATGTGGTACTGTATTTTTACACAAATAGTGGGCGCCTTCTGCACATTTGCTTGCAGGCCATGCTCTCATCCCCCTCCCCCCCCAACCCTAGCCCCAGGTATTTTCCTAAGTGCGCCCTGCTGATTTTTTTTATAGCAACCTGTGGGAGAGGATTGGCACAGTGGTACTTGTGAAAGTGCCTCGAGGGAGGGAGAGGGTGCTGCAACCAAACAAACACAGAAGGCACATGTTATTTGCATAAAAATACAGTAGTTAATACAATTATCTATCCTTAATTTATCTTTATTAAAAATAAGCTTATATATCTGGGAAATAAAGTGGTATAAAAGAATTACGAGCTGATAAAATTTATATAGAAGGAAAAAAAATGGATTTCTAGAAGTAGTTTTTTTCCCATCATTTCACTAGTAATAAAATACAGTATATATTCAAAAATAAATTTATTCATCACGAGGGTTTTTTTGAGTACTTATCAGGTATTGTATGTATTCTGGATATAAACACTTAAAAAATGCTTTTGACCTCAAGAAACTTAGAAAACAGACATTTAAACAAGCAGTTACAATACAATGTTTATATTGTTAGTATAATCAATATGTGCAGGGTAAAATGTGCATGTAAATGCAGAGCCAGGAGTATTAGAGCTACAAGAAGTCAGGAATGTTTCAGAAAGAAATCACTCTTTTTTTTCCTATGTGTAGAAAAGGAGTAATCAGAAGTTAAAGCGTTACAGGAATAAGGAATGGCACAGAGATTTGAAAAAGCATGTAGTGTGAAGTATTTTTAATTTATTTACTATACAAAGATGGATGTAAAACAGAATAATGCATGTAATGTGAGTTTGTGTAACTATTTAATATATATGTGAACATATTATTTTCGCCTCTCTTTATTAATGCTGAATACCAGATAACATTTTTCAGTGTGTATAAACCTTATTTCAGACTATTTCTCCCTAGAGCCAATGTAATCTAGAGAATTTTGTAATTTATTCCATAGTCCTGATAATTCCAATTTATAGAAATCTGTTGCAATGTATGAAACAGCTGTTTTAAATGAGTGGTTCACCATAATGACGGTCTCAAATGTACATCAGAACATTTCATCCAACCCTCAACAAATATTTGGATGATGGTGTGGATAAATGATGATGGTGATTAGTGGTGACAATGCTAACTTTTACTAAGAGTTTGCTATAGTCTAGCCATTAGATTATAGTGGTGAGTCGAATTTAAAGATGTTGAATATCTTGCTCAAGTTCACACACTTAATAGGCAGTAGAGCCAGTTTTTGAATCGAGCTATTTACTACATTACTGTACCCTATGCTCTATTTACTACATCACTATGTGCCACTGCTAATTTTGCACCTGGGACAAGAATTCCTAAAACTTTTTTCATAGAATATCAGACATTTAAGATATTCCATGAAAAAAGAGTTCCTTTGCAAATAATTTGGGGAAATATTGCATGCCCTGTATACTCCATTTGCATATTGATTTAGGAAATATTATTGGAGTTATTATTCCCTGTCCTTGAGCATAGAGAATGTGACCCAGCTGGAGCTTGGCTCACAGGGACTCACAAGGACACATCAACTGGACCCTGAGGTATAAAGAGAATAGCTAAGATAATCTTGGAAAATATCTTTTAGGGAAACTTTCACATAAAGCAGATCAAACAAAACACAAAAGACTTTCTACTCTTTTTGTATTAGCATTTAGTGAAGAGAAGCTTGTTGGACCAATGAAGACCTTCCTGACTGTCATTACTGAAATCTGTACCAATGATTGTTAAGAGAGACAATTCAAGATGTAGGATCACAATTTCTAGCCAATCTGAAAAGGTAAAGCTTTCAGTGGTTTTGCCCATTTGTAATGTTAATATATACGGATGGCTCTGTAAGTATTCTTGGACCTGGGCAGACATGGCTGTGGCAGCATGCTTGTCTGTTTTCCCACTCTTTCCTATTCTGTAATATTCTTTGAACTCAGGCACACATGGCTGTGACAGCATGCTTGTCCGTGTTTCCGACTTTTGCCCTTTTGAATATATGCTGACTAAAACTTTCTTTTTGCTTTACTAAACTTTCTGATATTCTTCCCCTACGACAATATTTACAATGCACCTTATTATGTTAAAGACTTAACCATACCCTTAGTTACAAAAGCCTTCTGAGCAGTGTTTAATCTAGCTTTTCTAAAACTATTTGGCAACAGGATTCTCTAAAAAAAAAACTTTTAAACATCATAATGACTTAACATCCTACTAAACATGTTTTAGAAGTGATGGGAAAAATGGTTATGCAGTATTTTTAATTAGAATTTCAGGTTTCCAAATATTATTTATAATCTGATCCCAATTAAGAAATGAAAGTAAATGTGTATATATGTGTGTTTACATATATGGAAAAAATGATGGTATAAATTTTGCAGCACTTATGTACTAAGCAATATTTTATAAATTTTATAGATCGGTATATCTAATCTTTACAACAACCCCATAAGATTGTATTACCTGTCCAATTTTACCAGTGAAGTAAGCAAGTAGCAGAGCTGGCATTTGAACATAGCCTGTCTGGCACCAAAGTCTATGCCCTTAAAATGGACCAACACTTTAACTCCTTTTTATATATTCTACACTTGTGAAAATCAACATATACTAAACTGTTTAATTAGAAAAAATAGTCACGAGAAAAAACTAATTAAAATTAACATGCTACACAGGCAATTCGCAAAAGAAATTAAAATGTCATTGAACGAATAAAATAAAATTTATCTCTATAATAATGATAACATACAATAATATACCAGATATTAAACATAAAAGAACATTTTTAATTGAGGATTAATAACATATTAAAAAGTACACAAATCTTAGGGTCAATAAGTTTTAAAATATATATATGCTCATGCAGCTAACACCCTGAACTACTTATAGAGCTTTATCATCACCTTAAAAAGTTCTCCTGCATATTTTCCAATGTATCTCCACCCTCAGTAGAGGCACCCCTTATTCCCTTTACAATCTTCACGGTGTAGTTTTGCCTATTTTTGAACTTCATATAAATGGAGCCGTGAAATCTGTACTCTTTTGTGTCTGGCTTCTTCTGTCCCACATGATGTTTTTAAGATGTTTCCATGTGTTTGTATGTGAGTACTTTCTTTCTTTCTGTTGCAAAGTAGTATCCTTTAGATAAATAAATCACAATTTTTTTTATTCATTCCGTAGTTGATGGATATTTGGATTGTTTGCAGGTTTGGTCTATTATGAATAAAGCTCCATTAAACATTCTTGTACAAATCTTTTAGCAAAAATGTTTTAATTTCTTTTGTGTACATCCTAAGAGTCAAGTTGCTAGATTCTAAGGTCGATGTGTGTTTAACTGTTTTCTAAAACTATAAACTGTTTTCCAAAATGACTGTAGAATTTTACATTGCAGCCAATAATATATGAGTTACAGTTGTTCCCTATCTTCTCCATATTTGGTATTTTTCGCATTTTAGATACCTTAACGGGTGTGTCTTGTAAGACGTGCAACCAGAATGCTCATTAGAAGCAAGGATGGTGAGACTTCGTTTCACATACTTTGGACAAGTTAGCAGAAGGGCTCAGTCCCTGCAGAAGGACATCATGCTTGGTAAAGTAGACAGTCAGCGAAAAAGAGGAAAACCCTCAACAAGACAGATTGACACAGTGGCTGCAACAATGGGCTCAAGCACAGCAACGATTGTGAGGATGATGCAGGACCCGGCAGTGTTTCGTTCTGTTGTACATAGGGTCGCTATGACCCGGAATACGCTTGAGGGCACCGAACAACAACAACATTGGGTGTGTAGTGGAATCTCATTGTGATTCAAATTTATAACTCTCTGATTTTTAATTTTATTGACCATCTTTTCATGAGCTAATTAGCCATTTGTATATTGTTTTTTGACTGTGTTAAGTGTCTTCCCAAATAACTTTTTCCTTTTTAAAGTTGGGCTGTGTGACTTATTACTATTGAGAGTGACCAGTTTTAGGTAGGAGATGTACAATATTTTATCCTTAAGTATAATGTTGACTGTAGGATTGTATAGATGTCTTCAGTCAGATTGAGAACATTTTATTCCATTCCTAGTTTTTGAGCATTATTAACATGAATAAGGGTTGAATTTTGTCAAATTCTTTTCTACATCTATTGAGATAAGCATATGGTTTTTCACTTTAAAAAAAGATTCAGTCGATATGTTAAATTGCAGTGATTGTTTTTTAATGTAAAACAAACATTGTATTCCTGGGATTAACCTCACTTGGTCAAGATCAATTATTATTTTTATATATTTCTGATTTCAATTTGCTGATTAATTCTTAAGAAAGTTTGTGTCTATGTTCATGAAGATTATTGATCTGTGTTTTCCTTTTATAATAAATTATTGTCAGTATCTGGTATTAGACTTATACTGATTCATAATAAATTGGTGAACGTTCCCTCCGCCTCAATTTTCTAAAAGAAATAGGAATCACTTTTTTACTAAACATTTAAAATAATTTTTCAGCAAAGATTCCTGGCTCAGCATATTATTTTTGCAATGGTTTTTAAATACTAATTTTAAAAAATTTACAGATATACAGCTACTTTATATATCTATATATTCTTGTAGTATTTTAGCTAATTGTGTTTTTTAAGAATTTTTTACATTTCAGCTGCATCATTTAACTTATTGGCATAAATTTATTAATAAGATTCTAACAGTCATATAATATATAATGAATCTGGGATACTATTCCCTCTTGCATTATTGATATTGTCAATTTATGTTTTTTCTCTTTTGTTCCTCATTAGTCTTTCTAGGAGATCATCGATTTTGTTAATCTTTCAAAGGACTAACTTATTTATATAATAATTTCTCTATGATTTGTTTTCTATTTCACTGATTTTTGCTCTTTTTTGTTTTCAACTTTCTTCTTACTGTGGTTTAATTTGTCATTCTTTTTATTGTTTCTTAAATAGAAATTCATATTATCAATTTTTAATTTTTATTTTATTTTCTAATGTAAACATTTAAAGGTATGCAGTTCCTTCATATCAATGTTTTAAATATATCCCATATATTTTGATATGCCCTGTTTTCCTTATTGTTTAATTCAAACTCTCCCCAATTTTCTTTGTGAAATCTTTCTCTGACCCAGGATTATTTAGAGGAGTCTTGTTTAATTTCCACATATTTCAGGGCTTTCAAAACTGTTTAATATTTATTACTACTTTATTTCCATTTAGTCAAAGAATATGTTCTATAGAATTGCTATCTTTTCAAATTCATCAAGATTGGCTCTATAATCTAAAATATCATTTATCATGGTGAATATACCATGTGCACTTGAAAAGAATGTGTATTTGCATTTGTTGAGTGTGATATTCTTTACGTATCTGTGAGGTCAAGTTGTTGACAAATTTCTTTAAATCTTCTTATCCTTACTAGGTTTTCTCTACTTGTTCAATATATTACTAAGTGTTATGGATTGAATTGTGTCCTCCCAAAATATGTATTATAAATCCTAACCTCTATGCCAGTGGTTACAATCTCATTTGGGAATGGGTTGACTTTGTTATGTTAATAAGACACGATTAGTGTAGGGTCTGTCTTAAGTCAATCTCTTTTGAGATATAAAAGAGATTAAATAAGCAAGCAAGACAAGAAGAGATGGGAGAAGAGAGATGCCAAGCCACATGAAGACTGCCCAGGAGCAGAAGCTCAAAGAAACAAGGACCTTCCTCCAGAGCCAATAGAGAGAGAAGACCTTCCCCTAGAGCCAGTGCCCTGAATTCAGACTTCTAGCTTCCTAAACTTTGAGAAAATAAATTTCTGTTCGTTAAAGCCATCCACTTGTGGTAGTTCTGTTATAGCAGCACTAGATAACTATGACTCTGAGAGAGCGGAGTAAAATTTTCTGTCATGACTGTAAGTGATCTGTTTCTCCCCTCAGTTTGGCAGGGTTTTTTTTTGTGTGCTTGAAACACTGTCATTATGCATAAACATATCGGGGACTGTTATGTCTTACTGAATTGACACTTTTATCATTATAAAATGTCTCTGTATCTCTGGTAGTATTCCTTTTTATGAAGTCTATTTTGTCTGTTATTAATATAGGCACTTTAGCTTTTGTATGATTATTATTTGGATTATATATATTTGCTCATATCTTTAATCTTAACCTATCTATTTATTAATATTTAAAGTGAGAGTATTTTAAACAGCATGGATTTAAATTTTATTTTATATTTATACATTTTTATGTAACTTGCTTTTTAATTTAACTTTTTACTCCAATTACCTTTGATGTAATTTATACCATTGGGGTCAAATCTTATCATTTTGTTATGTATTTTTCATTTACATACTGTTTTCCCTCAATTCTGTATTCTTTAACCCTCATTTTCTATCTTTTTTTTTTCTTGAATGACTCAAGAGTTTTTTGTTTTCTATTTTATCTTCTCTATTAGTCTATAATATATTTATGTTTTAGCGTTTTTTTAAGAATTAAAATATACATCATGGTTTACATTGGATTACTATTATACAAGTTCATGTGTAATGTAAGACTCTCAAAGCAATATACTTTCATACCACCCCATCCTTTGTCTTTTGCTGTCATATGTTTTACTGCTTATGCCATACGCCATTATGTATTAGTTTGTCCTTTAACACTATTTCAAAGAAATTAAGAAAAAATTTAGTCAAAAATATTCCAAGTTTTATGAAAAATGTAGGAGAAAAAAATTATCTTAAAAATGAATGGTGAGTAGCCCCTGGGTGGTGCAAATGGTTAAGTGCTGGGCCACTAACTGAAAGGTTAGCAGTTCAAACCAACCCAGAAATTCTTTGGAAGTTTTCCCCCAAAATTTATGTACCCTCAGAGCCTCAGAATGTGACCTTACTTGGAAATAGTCTTAACAGATATTTCAGGTTTCTGTGGCTGTCATTTCAGCCTGGAGACTGGAAGGAGGTTAATAGAGGTATTGCCTTTGGAACCAATAGTTCTAAGAGACAAGAGAAAGGAAAATAATTTATAGTTTCTCTCTGCTTCAGTCTCATCTTCACTTCCTGTTTCTCAGCAAATTTGGGGAAGGAGAAGTGTGTGGAGGTTTGTCATGTTGAGCTAGTTTTTGCATTTGAGAGTTCCGGGTATATCAATTAACTCCTTCTGCCCCAGTCATTGCCAATAGCTTGATTGACTTCTTCTCCACCTACTACATTCTCCATCCCTGGCTGGCCTTCATTCCTACCAGCATTTGCAATCAGAAACTATAAAGGCTTGCTGTTAATCTGTGAAGGACTCCACTCTTCATCAGCTTATCAAGGCTTTGTTGTGTCCCCTGCTCTTTGACAATCATACAGATGTTGTGACTTCAACATTATTCAAATTTTTCTTGATCTTTTCTGTCTTCCCTCATGCTTAACTGGAAGCAAAGTCTATTCTATTTTTCTCTGTTACCTTTTACAGTACTTAATGGAATAATTATATAGACAGACAGATACACACATACAAACATATACGTATATTCCTCTAGAGCAAGTCTGTAGCACATTAAATTTTCCCTTTTTCCCCATAATTTCAAATGATCATGACTAAATTTCTCATTCGAAAACTAATTTTTTCACTCATAACTCATCTTTCAACAGTGAAATTTTTAATATTGAATTATCCTTTGATGTTAGTGCTCTAATAGATAACTAAAGCTGAACTCTACTAATACAAGAATGTTTTCAAAATCTAGAAATTGACAGTATTAAATATTAAAGTTTTTATTTTTTCTGTTTATCAACATATGCTTCTTCTCAGGATGCATATATACTTTTCCCATATAAGGCATCAGAGGAAGTTTCAGACAAGTACTTTCTCATACCATATGGAGAATTTTCCCACTGAGAAATATGCTGATTATGATCAACAATAATGGCATTAGTTGTTCAGGATCTTTTCAAATTTGTTTCAGGTAAATATTCAGAATTATTTTAATTATAGATTGCACTCTTCTTAGGCATTTGTATATGCTGTCAACTATGTGTTTTTAAACTCTATTTGGATTAACTGAAAATGAGAGCAAAATAAAAATTAAGATTAAAAAATTTGAAAAAATCTCACAGATTTTTTTAATCTCATAGTCTCACAGATTCCCATTATTTTTATATAGTATACCTATATGGTCACTATGAGCCAAAATCAACTTGATGGCAACATGTTTTTTTATATTTATTTTATTTTTAAACGGTATTTTTGGCAGTTTTTTTTTTTTTTAAATCAAATAAACTTTCTATGCTTTAATATAAAAAACCCAAACCTTTGTCTTTCCTCTTCTTGACACCTGGAATATATATATATATATACACATATATGTGTGTGTATATATATATATATATATATATATATATATATATATATATATATATATGGTGCTTGAGGAAGATCACTTATCTTGTGATAATGAAGAAATAAACATAAGTTAAATAAGAGTGAGCAGAAATATGGAATGACCAGAGACAGCAGAGACAGTAATGCTATCTTGGAACCACTATTCTGGCCCTAGACTGCCTACAAGAAGCCTTTCGCATGAGAAAAATTAATAAGCCACTCTTTCAGGTCTCCATTCTTAGCAGCTGACTGCACTGAGTAACTAACACAAGTAATTTAAAGCACTGATGAATTAAACATACAAATATGGGGAAAAAATCTCATATCACTTTATCTACTGTAAAATCTGGAATTGTCTTTATGGATCAGTGAGTTATTTAATGGTCTTTCAATCCTGAGTCCACGTTGTAAATTAAAATTATGTCAGTTTTGAAGAATAACCAATTTAAAATTATGATCTAAATTCATACTTAGATTTCAACAAACAGTAAGATTTCTCATTACCTACCTTATTTAAAGGCCTAATGTTTATGCAAGCTCTGAATGTACAAAATAACACGTTCTTCTTATGAGAGTGAAATGTCTACATTGTATTTCAAGCATTTCATTTTTTGAAGAAAAAACCCATAAGCCAAAAAGCAGACTGTTGCTAACACAGCTTGAAACATTTCGTTAAGAGATGAGAGAAAAATATGTTATAGGAGAACATTTGGTTTCACTCTTATCATGTAAATATCTTGGAAGTAGTTACTTCTGTGCTTACAACAACAAGAAAAAGCTATGCAAAATGAAAATCAATGACTTTTCTTGGATCTATCAGAGAACTGAAATTACAGACAAACTACAAAATTTGGAGAGACAAGCAAATCCAGAGTCATAGTCAAGATCTGATTACATGGAGCAAAGATAGCTGGAGTCACAAACTGGTAGGAACTGGTAAATGGTAATTTGAGGAATTGCTTGAGGTTGAGTGTGTATTAATGTGAAAGAAGACACTACTAGAAGGTGGTTTTATGCATATCCCCAGAATTTTATGGGTTTCACCTATAAGAACCCTACCAGATTCTCACAGTAAAGAACTGAGAAAGATTTTTTCAGGGCTCTGTCAGGAGAAGGGAAAGAGTAATCACTGTTAAACACAATAGGAATTTTCTTCATAACAAAGGCCTATGCTCCGGGTAAAAAGATATTATCAGACACTTATACCAACTGGAAGTGCATTCCTTCCATACAAGATCCTCTTTCTCTCTTTTTTCTTTACTAGTTTGAGAAAGAAAAACAAAACATATACTACTGGAAAAAAATTGTAAAGTTCACACACAGCCTATGGATATAGCCAAACAAACAAACAAACCGGTGCCCATCAAGTCAATTCCGACTCATAGTGACCCTATAGGACAGAGTAGAACTGCCCATAGGGTTTCCAAGGAGAGGCTGGTGGATTCAAACTGCCAATCTTTCGGTTAGCAGCTGAGCTGTTAACCATTGCGCCACTAGGGCACCGCCCACGGATATAGGCCCACCAAAATACTGAGATTTAATTATAAAATTATAGAATGCTTCCCCTACTTCACACCTTAAAACTGCACCACCAGGCCTCTAGTATAATAATAGTGGCTTACAGATGAAAGAGCTACCAGAAAGAAGCACACTCTCTTTGAGAAGGATTACTTAGGGAAGCCCAAAGTCAAGGTCAAAGACATAAATAAGCACATTAGAAGAATTTGAAGCCTCTGATACATAGAGTTATCACAAACACTAAACAGCCCAACTCCCAGTCAGATTAACACATATCTTGTGTGTTGCTAAAATGCTGAACAGGTTTTACTGAATCTTCCAGACTAAGGTGGACTAGGAAGAAAGATCTGGTGATCTACTTCTGAAAATGAGCCAGTGAAAACCCTGTGGATCACAGTGGTCCGTCCAATCTGCAACCAGTCATGGGGATGGCACAGGACCCACCAGCCTTTTGTTGTGCATAGAGTTTCCACAATCTGGAACCCACTCAGTACTAGCTAACAATAACAACAAAAAAAAAGTTCACCAAAATCAATTTATCAAAAATAAATTATTGCAAATAATACAATGACATAGATATTTTTAAATTGTTGTGAAGAAGATATTTCTTAGGACCTCTCTATCTTGTAACAGTATTATGAAACTATTCTATGGCTCAGTCTGATGGTTTCAGACAACATATTCTATACTCCAAATCTATATTTTTCATACTTGTGTATAAATACAAAAAGCCTTGGAGGCACAGTGGTTAAGTTGCTAACTGAAAGGTTGACAGTTCAAAACCATTAATTACAGCCTTTAGAAACCCTATGTGTGGTTGTACTCTGTCCTATAGGTCACTATGAGTCAGAATTGACTCAAAGGCAATGGGTTTGTTTTTTTTTGGATGTACAAATATACATGCCTGTATACATACATATATTTAATGTGCATACAGTGTATATATATAAAAAATATATATTATATATATATATAATATATATGTATGTATAAGGGGGCATTGGTAGTTTGGGGTACAATTCTTGCCTTCCACGTGGGAGACCTGGGTTTGATTCCCAGCCACTGAGCCTCATGCACAGCCACCACTCACCTGTCAGTGGAGGTTTGTGAGTTATTATGATGTTGAACAGGTTTCAGTGAAGCTTCCAGACTAAGACTGACTAGGAAGAAAGGCCTGGCAATCTATTCCTGAAAATTAGCCAGTGGAAACCCTGCGGATCACAATGGTCTGATCTGCAACGTATCATGGGAACGGCACAGGAACAGGCAGTGTTTTGTTCGATTGTGCATGGGGTCACTATGATTCAGGGCCAACTTGACAACAACTAACAAAAACAACCACAATATGTATGTATATATATAATATGTATATATAATATACATGTAGGTATATATATAATATATACATGTATATATTATATATATAAATAATTTATATAATTATATATAAGATACATAGACAAGTTTCCAGTACACGAGGATTAGCAGGAGGAGGCTGCAAAGATATGACCCACCCCCAAAAAACTAGGAGAAGTATACCATCGGAGACCTAAGCATTTTAAGGCAACATATGGGGTCTAAAGCCAAAAGAATTTTACAGTATTGAGACTGAATTTATTAACATGACTAAAGAGTCTGTCAGTCAAAGGTGAATTAGTCACCTATGAAAACGGAGATGTAGATGAGTCTCTGAGGCATAAATCTGCATTCTGGTCAACTTCCAGTCCAAGCCATGAGCTAGGAAAGAAGTATGGGCTAGTGAAATTACTAATTCCATTGGTGAGCCCAGAACCAATTAGATGGCACCTAACAACAAGTCTTCCTATCAAGAAAATAAATGCATCCAGTTATTTTAGTTTATGACATTAAATATTCTAATCATCTGTCTTAGTCATCTAGTGCTGCTATAACAGAAATACCACAAGCGGATGGTTTTAACAAAGAGAAATTTATTCTCTCACAGTCTAGTAGGCTAGAAGTCCAAATCAGGGTGCCAGTTCCAGGGGAAGGCTTTCTGTCTTTGTTGACTCTGGAGGAGGGTCCTTGTCATCAATCTTCCCTTGGTCTACGAGCTTCTCAGTGCAGGTACCCCGGGTCCAAAAGACGAGCTCTGCTCCAGGCGTTACTTTCTTGGTGGTATGAGGTCCCTCTGTCTCTCTGCTTGCTTCTCTCTTTTATATCTCAAAGAAGATTGACTTAAGACACAACCTAGTCTTGTAGATTGAGTCTTGCCTTATTAACATTACTGCCACTGATCCCACTTCATTAACATCATAAAGTTAGGATTTACAACACGTAGGTAAATCACATCATATGACAAAATGGTGGACGATCACCCAATACTGGGAATCATGGCCTAGGCAAGTTGACATACATTTTTGGGGGACACAATTCAATCTATAACATCATCCGACCCCCCCTCCCTTTTTCTGATTTAATATATACTCAGTTATCATGTGACTATATTATATTTGCACATATAGTTATGTCTTTAGTGAGACAATATGTACTGGTCATGCTAAAGTATGGATTTTGTTTCATATAACATAGTTCTTGTTATATAAATTAATAAGTTAACATTCTGATTGTATTATAGTCAAAGGAAATCATTTATCTCTCTAGTGTCTGAAACTTAAAAAATATATTTCTTCAGAGAATTTTTCTTTTTCACTTACTGGTTTTTGTTTGGATCAAAGTGAGTAATGGATCAAACATCATTTGTGATACTTTTCTTTGACATTGTTTTTGGAAAACCTTTTAAAAAGACTCATGGAAATATTAATCTTTTCTGATTGAGTACTTCTATTTACAAAATTTGGCATTGTCCATAGTTGTTCATTACGGGATGCTACTGTGATATGACTATTGTATGGCTGCTATATATATCACTTGAACAGCAATCCCAATTGAAGCAGGAAATAATTTTTTGCTGTTGCTTTCAAACTGGAGTCTGTTTCTTTGCACATCAGAGCAATAACTTGCCTGTGTGTGTGTATGTTTGTTATAGAAGCTACTATATATGTTCAGAAATATTTTCCAATTCTTCAGCTGCTAAGTTAGAATTCTTACTGTTATTTTCATAAGAAAATAATGAAATATATCACCAATAAAGTTAAAGGAACAAAGTGAATCAATCTAATTGGAAAATCTCAGTCTTTCCAGGGATCTCTCTAAGTCCATAAAAAGAGCACCCATTGATAGGTAACAGCAGGGGAATAAAGACTGAAGCAGTTTACTGCAGGCTATGAATGACCTGATTCCTTAATCCATCTGTCTCTTTATATGAGAATGTTATGCTAATTAGCTGCATAATTTGTTTCCTGATGACATTAATTTTGTGCCTTTTTGTTATTCTGAGCTTTGACTTTCACTGTTATAAAAATATACTAAGAGACATTTCCAATTTAGATGGTTCTGATCCTGATAAATTCCAACACAGAAGCAACGTTGTGGGGAAACATGAATAACAGCAAACTTAATCAATCCTGGGGATAGACATTGAAGACTTTGGCTTCCTATGTAATCATTTCTTTTAGCTTCTAAAGCATTACATTAGCACACTTGAAATGCTGAAACATAATTCAAGGAGAACTTTTAGCAAATGCAATTTTCATTGCCCCATTTTCTTTGGAGAAAATCAAGACTTGAATATTCACATGGAGGAAGTAATGGAACAGACAGTCGTGATGTGAAAACTTATTAGTAAACAAAAGCTGTATCTGAAAAAATATTGTCATTAAAAGCTATGTAGTAGTTAATTGAGTTTGATATGAAATTTAGTTCTGGAAAGTTAATGACTAATGCAGCTATTTCACAGAGCTTGGTTACTGCAGGCTCTGTAATGATCTCCTTTTGCTTGGGAGCAACAATGAAATTAACCTCTCTTTTGTCCTGCAGGTGTTGTGTTCTGATAATGCATATCCTTCACAAGTTTGGGTAAATTATTTGCTTTGCATGTAAACTAATCCCAAACCTGAATCAGTATTAGAATAATGAAAATATAGAGAATATTTTTATTCTAAAAACACAAAGATTCATGGAAAAATCCTAGATCCAATTTCAGGAACATAGATTAAAATATGTTCACAATGCTCTGGTATAAACAAATAAATAAATAAAGATAAGATTGTGAGAAGGAGGAATGATTTTGGAATATAAATATCCTTTTATTATTTTTCCATTAGTCAGGGAGAAAATAATTGAGACTCAATACATTCTGTTTTTCAGTATTAAAGAAAAATAACAGGATGTAATTATTTAAACATTCTTAAATGACGTTTTCTAGGCTCTACTTTTTTGGATATGCATTGTTTCTTAGGTGAATTTTAATTTCTAAATGTGAGGCAGTACAGCTCTAAGGCAAAGACTCAAATTTCACTTAGATGCAATGCATTTGTAGTTACTTTTTTTTTTTTCCTGCCAATACCCTTTTTTCTTCTTCTTCTGCATCTCCAGAGAAATTCCCCCCCACAGTTTTTTCTCTGCATTATACTTTCTTTGGTATTTCCTCCTTTTAAAATGTGTGTGTATGTGTGCGTATGTGTGAATAATTAATAAATATGACTTTTTCTTCTGTGAAATGATAGCCACACTCAGATTGCTTTGATCTGACTCAAAATTCAGAGGTAAATCCAGCAATGACTTGTTAAATGTTTGATAGTGTGACATAATACATCAGGTGCACTAATTCTTGTGAGCAGGAGAGGAAAATCAGCATTTTCTCTGGCTCTATATTTTTAAAGAATATATTTACCCATGAATATTGATTAAAAACTTATTGGACGTATTTGAATAGTAAAATGGGAATAAATTCTGTTATAAGCATTTTGTTAAGCAATAGATCTAGTCCTTCATGTTTATTTCTGCTGATTTTAACTGTTTTTAGAAATAGTTCTGTTTTGCCCACCCCAAAATATTCTTTATTCTCCTCCCTTACCGTACAGCATCAGTATAGCTTTGATATTCTTGGTAATTATCCAATGGGCTCAATGTTCATTCTTTGTTTCTAAACTCTAAAAGCAAAGTAGAATCTAAAGTACAATAATAATCATTAATAATTTATAATGTGCCCATCTCTAAAACATAATCTGGGATGCTATAGACAATAATAAGCACACATTAAATTAACTGGGCACTGTGCCCAGAAAATCAGCCAAGTACACACAATAGGCAAGAAAATAGCTTGCACGTGTGTTAGAAGAAATAAGAAAGGGAAAACAATGCATGAAAGACTTGCAAACAGAACATCTAGGGAGTTAACAGATTTCCAAACTTCCGTAAGAAACAAAAATATTTTGAAGTCGTTTCTGCTGAGTCTTCTATCTTACAATGTATAATAAATATAAACCCCATCAGAAAAGATGTAAGCAAGTTGAATGTATTCTTTAAAAAATCACATTTGCTAGGTGTAATGGATTATTTTAAACTTTGCAAGCTACTGAATAATGAGTCTCAAAGACACACTATAGCTACAAGTTTTCAAGGTTTTTTCCTTAGTGGATATGAGTTAAACCAAATTCTTTTTTTCCATTTGATTTACTGGAACTACAGCATTCTGTATGGAGTAGAAAATCCCTTTGGTGACCCATGGGCATACAGTATCCCAGCCAATTTTTATGACTCTGGAGTTCTTTGGGAAGGTGGTAGCCCAATTTTAATGAATTTAGCCTCAAGGTGGGAGCCTTTTAAAATGTGCGAAGCTCAAGAACCGTGAGTTGGAGCCTCAATTTTGTGTAGATTGAGCATAATCCTAGGTGATACCTCCTGGATATGTGAATTTTCTAAACTTTTGACAGATTTGCCTTTATTTCTGTGAGATAAGCCTCCTTAATATGTTTCTCAGTAACTATGTTCTCATGAGAATGTACTTACAGTGAGAATAAGCTATTCTTAGTCTTCATTCAGTCGTAGTAGCCATTTTCTCCTTGTTACCATTCATTGTTTCCAGGTGTTACTGGCTCCCTGCTTTTATAGCTTCTGAACACTAAATACTGCCTTTGTTATTGGGAATAATGTGTTGCAGTGGTACTTTGCAAGAGACTTGAACTCCTATAAATTATTCTTACCCTGCATTCAATCCTAGTGCCCAATCATTTCTTCCACTTGTAGCAGCTGGAATGTACCACTGTGAGCAGTTCTGCAGTATTCCAGGACAGCTGTTTCAGCTTCTTAGCTGTTAGTACTACTTTTGTTATAATGATTACATAGTAGTGGTAATTTTTCTGAGATTCAAGTTCCTTTTGTTTTATGTATTTGGCCTGTAAGTACTGCTTTTATAGTAATGAAGAATGCATTGTACTGGTAATTTTCCTGAGATTAAAAAAATCACTTGGCTTTCTTTATTTGGGCCCTAAGTACTGCTTTTGCTGTAAGGAAGAATGTATTGTACCATGTTTTGAAAAGTTTCATGAAAAATAATAAAAAGGCAAAGGAGGAGGAGACTAGAATAAAATGTACATGCATTCATTGCCAGGTGCCTTCATGTTTTACCTCATGTCTTGCAATTTTCAATGAAAAAAAGATTTTATCATTGACTCATACGGCAGAATTTATGACATCCAGCGTCTGCTGGGACACACATGATCCCAGACAATGAGTATCAAAATCCATAGCTCATAACAAAAATTTTGAATTCGTCGTTTAATCAACATGCCTTCCATTAGTGAAAACGTGTAGTATCAACCAAAAATTTAAAGGAGAAAATAACTGGGTCTTGAAAAGGATATGTAGATTTATAGGCAGATTTATGGAGAGCTTTTGGGATCAATACCTGCACATGATTAATGTGTCTGCCAGCTAAGGAACACCAAGGACTACCAACATCTACCAGAATCTAGAATTTTTTCTCAGAGCCTCCAGAAAAAAATAACCCTTCTGGCACATTGATTTCAGTCTCTGGTCTCCAGAATCTTGAGAGAATAAAATTCTATTGTTTCAAGCCACCAAATTTGTGATAATTTTTTATGGAAGCCCTAGGAAACTAATATAAATAAAGGTAGCTTTTAGAACCTATACATTCCAACAAATTTAACCTTAAAATATTATTATTATTATTATTTTTTGCACACCTTCAAGTGGATTCCAACTCATAACAACCCTGTAGGATAGACTATAACCGCCTTATAGTGTTTCCTACACTGTAATCTTTAAGGGATCAGATTGCCAGGTCTTTTCTCCTATGAAGCTGCTGATGAATTCAAAAAAACAATCTTTCAGTTAGTAGCTGAATGCTTAATCATTGCACAGCACAGGGCTCCTTAACCTTAACATATTGTTACCAAATTGTCCCCAGTGAATCATAATGCCTCTTTATGGCCTTGTGTAATGCCCTCCTACCCTGAACGTGAGTTAGCTTTATGAATTACTTGAATCGAGAGAAAGTAGCAGAAGTGACATCATGCAAGTTCCTGTCCTAGGCCAACAAGGGATTTGTAGCTTCTGTTTTCCCTCTCTTTTGCACTAAGCAACTATGTAAAGACATCCAGGTTAACCTCGTTTGGGGTGAGAGACCATGTACTAGGTTCTAGGGATGCCATAACAAAGTACAACAAAGTGGGTGCCTTAAAATAATAAAAAAGATACTCTCTCACAGCTCTGGAGGTCTAGAAGTTGGAAATCAAGGTTTCAGCAGGGCCAGTTTGGGGATAATAATCAGCATAAATCTAAATCCCCACTTTTCACTTCTCTGTTCAGTCCTGACAAATCTGTCTGCATGGCATTTATTTCTCTGACAATAGCTACTAAGAGCTAGGTCAGATCTCACAAGTAAAAAAGACACTGTTCTTCAGCCCAAGACTTCAGACACGACTTCTTTATTTGACCCTAGACACCTGGAGCTGAGTCAGACCTCACAAGTTAAAAGGACACCATTCTTCAGAATGCCAAGTAGGCAAATGCCAGCCATGAGTTTGGGAGTCCCCAGGACACCCTAACTTTTGACTTGCTGCCTATGAATTCAGGAGTGGGATTGCTGGATTATATGATACTTCTATTTCTAGCTTTTTATGGAAGTGCAAAATCAATTTCCAAAGCAATTGTACCATTTTACTTTCCTACCAGGAGTGTATAAGTTTTCCAGTCTCTCCACAACCTCTCCAACATTTATTATTTTGTGTTTTTTTTATTAATGCTAGCCTTTTTGGGGTGAGATCATATCTCATTGTAGTTTTGATTTGCGTTTTTCTAATGGCTAATGATCGTGAGCATTTCTTCATGTGTCTGTTAGCTGCATTTGGCAAAGTGTCTGTTCATATCCTTTGCCCATTTTTTAATTGGGTTATTTGTCTTTTTGTTTTTTCCCCAGGAAAATCCATCTAATAATAGAATTGCACATATCCTCGCTCTAGTATATTGAAGGGAAAACAAACAAACAAAACACAAACATTGGAATCAGACAGAACTGGTTTCAAATCCTTTTTGAAATTGGGTAGATTATTTAACTATAATTGAGAATAATGTTATCTCCTTCACAAAAATTTTGTGACAACTAAATAAGATATTTATAAATTCTAGTTAAGCACCTGGCATGTTTTAGGCTCTCAACAGATATTAGAAAATAAGGTTACATGAATGGATAAATAATAGAAGCCCTGGTGGAGCAGTGATTAAGAGGTCGACTGCTAACCCAAAAGTCAGCAGTTCTAATCCATCACCCACTCCTTGGAAACCCTATGGGGCAGTTTTATTCTGTCCTATAGGGTTGCTATGAGTCAGAATTGACTTGACAACAGTAGGTTTGAGTCATTTCCGACTCACAGAGATACTATGTGTCACAGAACAAAACACTGCCCCGTACTGTGCCATCCTCACAATTGTTGCTAAGTTTGAGCCATTGTTGCAGCCACTGTTTCAGCCACTGTTTCAGGTCTTCCTCTTTTTGCTGACCCTCTACTTTCCCAAGCATGACGTCCTTCTCCAGGGAGTAGTTCCTCCTGATAATCTAAGTACATGAGATGAAGTCTTGCCATCCTCACTTGTAAGGAACATTCTGGCTGCACTTCTCCTGGGAAAGATTTGTTCATTCTTCTGGCATTCCATGGTATATTCAATATACTTTGCCAACACCATGATTCAAAAGCATCAATTCTTCTTTAGGCTTTTTTATTCATTGTCCATCTTTTGCATACATATGAGGCAACTGAAAATACCATAGCTTGGTCAGGCACACCTTAGCCCTCAAGGTAGCACCTTTGCTTTGTGACACTTTAAAGAGGTCTTTTGAAAAATGGCACTCTAGGCAGAAGCACCACGCCATCCCTCCACAGCAAAGATCCGAAAAACTAAGCCAAACAGAGAAAACAACAATCCTGAAACCCTAAAACATCAAATGAAGAGATAAAGAACTCAGCCAAGCACCAAATGGAGTGAGAAAACTGACAGAGAATGGAGAGCGAGGAGAGATTCATGCAGAGGTTCCCTATCAGCTAACGCAGCGTGGATCCGCCATGTTGGACTCCTATCGGAGACCAGCAAATAGGGGGTACAAGAAAGCAGCCTCACGGAGCTTCCAGCGGGAGACAAAACAACCACTAATTTGCAATATACTCTTTCCCACCTTCACCCTTCTTCACCCCCACTCGGCATCCTCTGCTTCCCGTGGCCACAATCTCTTGTCCGGGAAACACAGGCTGCTTGGATTCCACACACCTGAACGGGCCAGCTCTCTGAGTGCCATTTGCTGGCTGCTGGTGTTGCTTTTTTCCACTTCTTTTGATTTCTTCCTTACCTCTCACTGCCTCCCCCTCCTTTCACTCAAATACCTGGCTCCGTGTGCCATCTTTGTTTCTTCCTGAGGGGCTGCAGAGCTCCGGTAATTGGTGATATATGCTTTCCCACTCCCTAGGCTTATTCACCCACACTCACCCCCCTCTGCTTCCCGTGGACACAATCTCTTGTCCGAGAAAAACCGGCTGCTTGAATTCCACCAGCCCACACTAGCTGGCTCCCTGAGTGCCTTTTGTTGGCTGCTATTGTTACTTTTTTTCTGCTTCTTTTGATTTCTTCTGCTTCTTTTGATTTCTTCCTTACCCCTCACAACCTCCCCCTCCTTTCGCTCAAATACCTGGCTCCGTGCACCATCTATACTTCTTCCTGAGGGGCTGTGAGCTCCATTCAGGTGTGGAGCTGCTTCCCGGTCTGGGCTGCTGTGCTGGTGGGATACCGTGGCTTTTGTTCATTTGTTTGTTTTGAATTGTTTGTTTTCTCTTCTTTTTCTTGAGTTGGGAGCCCTTTCTGGCCAGCCCTTTCTGCTGCGTGGCAAGGAGACTATACCCTCTACTTGCACAGCCGTGCAGAGGGATCCCTAAGGGCATTTCTTTTTTGGATTTTTTTTTTTTCTGTTTTTTGGGGGGCTTTTCTTGTTCTTTTTTTTTAATTTGTTTTGTTATCTTTTCTCTCTTTTTCCCTTTTTGTCTTTCTTCATTACTCAGTTTCTCGTCTCTCTATATCTTCCTTCTTTTTCTGTTCCTTGAATACCTGGTGTTGTATATGTCTACACCTTCTAGTCAGGCTGTACTGCAACACCTGAGAGCGGCTTCCCCAGACCTCATAGCGGCACTGGTGAGATCCCTGGGAACTTTGCAATTCTTTAACCTTTCTGATTTTAATTTATTCATTCTTTTCTTTTCTTCCTCTTCCCCTCTCTGTTTTTCTCCATTTCATAGTTTCTCATCTTTCCACTCCAAAGGCAAGCTCCCCTAGCATTCTTTTTTGTTTGTTTGTACGTTATTGGCTCCTGTTCTTCTCTCCTCTCTCCCATATCCATCTTAGCTCCACACATAATAATCTCCCTACTATATCCTGCCTCCCTGCATTGTGCGCTTAACATCACACCACCAAGCAGTACAGGCACGGCCTACTGGAACCTGGCCTGCACTGATTACTCACCCACCCTGGTGGCTGTGGTAAGTGCCACAAACAACCCTTTTCAGCTACACCTGCCGTGCCGTACCATATCTGAGTGACTGACCCTGCAAACTGGAGAAGGAGGCGAAAAGTACTGTGCCCACAGATGAACAAACAACAAAGAACACACCATCCGCCTGCTCAGACATAGTCACATTTAAAAAAAAAAAAAAAACACAAAACAAACAAATCTACAATCAATAAACGAGAACAATAACTACTGAATGCCCCGAAGACAGCAGACAATATCAAAACATTTACAAAAACAGGACAGGATGGTTTCAGTAGGCATCCAAAATAAGACACCAGATGACTCTCCAGTGGAAGAAAATGCACTAGAACTACATGATAGGGAATTCAAATCTCTAATACTCAGAATTCTCCAAGAACAAAGGCAAAAAGCTGACAAACATGAGGAAAAAATAGAGAAATTCATGGAAAATACAGACAAAAAATTGGAAGATTCAGGAAAATAATGCAGGAACAAAATGCCGAAATAAATTCACAGCTAGAAATTAGACAACAATTAGAAATCCAAAAGATAAACAACAAGATTTCAGAAATGGACGGTGTCATAGAAGGGCTGAGAAGTAGATTTGAAATGTTGGAATACAGGATAAGTGGAATTGAAGACAAACACTTGGCTACAACTCTGTTTCAGGAAAACTCAGAAAAAAGAACAAAAAAAAAATAAAGAGACCCTGAGAGTTATGTGGGATACAATCAAAAGCAAAATTTGCAGGCATTGGAATTCCAGAATGGGGGGAGAAAAAAGAAAACACAGAGAGGATCATTGAGGAACTGCTGACAGAAAACTTCCCCAATATCATGAAAGATGAAAAGCTGGCCATCCAAGAAGCTCAAC
>NW_004443979.1:13957119-13967458 GCF_000243295.1 Trichechus manatus latirostris
GATGGAAACAACCTAGATGCCCATCAACAGATGGATGGATAAACTATGGTACATACACACAGTGGAGTACTATGCAACGAGAAAGAGCAACGATGTATCTGTGAAGTATCTCATAACGCGGATGAAACTGGAGGACATTATGCTGAGTGAAATAAGTCAATCACAAAAGGACAAATACTGTCCTTTGTTGTAAAAACCCATGAAAAAGTTCACACATAAAATGTAACAATCTTTGTTGGTTACCAGGGATGGGAGGGGTGGGGAGGAAATATTAAATAGGCAATTGATAAGTGGTATCTTGGGTGAAGTGTGAGACAGTACACAGAACAGGGGAAACTAGCAGAGCTTGTACAAGGAAAGGTCATGGAAGCCCCATAGACACATCCAAACTCCCTGAGGGACTGAATTGCTGGGCGGAGGGCTCTGGGGACCATGCTCTTGGGGAACATCTAGCTCAATTGGCATGACACAGCTTATAAAGACAATGCTCTACATTCTACCTTGGTGAGTAGTGTCTGGGGTCTTAAAAGCCTGTGAGTGGCCATCTAAGATACTCCACTGGTCTAATCCCTTTGGGAGCAAGAGAGAATGAAGAGAACAGGATACAAGGAAAAGATTAGTGCGAAGGACTAATTGTCCACAGCTCCCAAGGCCTCCACCGGACTGAGTCCGGTACAGCTAGATGGTGCCCGGCTACCACCACTGACTGCTCTGACCAGGATCACAACAGAAGGTTCTGGACAGTGCTGGAGTAGGATGTAGAACATAATTCTAACTCACAGAAAATAAAGACCAGATTTACTGGCCTAAAGGAAACTGGAGAAACCCCGAGAGTATGGCCCCCAGACACCTTGTAGCTCAGTGGTGAAGTTATCTCCGAGGTTCACCGTTCAGCCTGGGAGTGGGCGGCCCCGTAAAACCAAATGGGACTAATGAGGTACAGTAGTCCATTGACAAGGGCCAGAAGGCAGAAGGGGACAAGGAAGCTGGTGATAGAGAACCCAAGGTTGAGTAAGGATATTGTTGATGTGTTGTGAGATTGTTAACCATTGTCACAGGGCAACATGTGTAGTAACTGTTAAATGAGAAACTCTTTTGTTCTGTGAGCCTTCATCTTAAGTGAGAATAACAGCACAATTGGAAGAGAGTAGTCAATGTCACTGAACTGTGTATGTAGAAATTTTTGAAATGGTGTGTCTTTGGCTTTGTGTATCTTCACCAAAAAAAAAAAGGTTGAGAAGTTAGAGGGTTGATATGTTGTAGGGTTGTTAACCAATGTCATAAAACAATATGTGTACTACTGTTTCGTTAGAAACTATTTGTTCTGTAAGCCTTCACCTGAAGTACAATAAAAAAAAAGTTAAAAAAAAAAGAGGTCTTTTGCAAAAGATTTGCCCAATGCAATGCAGTGTTGGATTTCTTGACTGCTGCTCTTCCATGGTTGCTGATTGTAGATCCAAGTAAAATGAAATCCTTGACAACTTTAACATTTTCTCCATTTACTATGATGCTGCTTATTGGTCCAGTTGGGAGGATCTTTGATATCTTTATGTTGAGGTATAATCCATACCGAAGGCTGTAATCTTTGATATTCATCTGTAAGTGCTTTAAATTCTTTTCCCATTCAGCAAGCAAGTTTGTATTATCTGCATATTACAGGTTGTTAATGAGGCTTCCTCTGATCCTGATGCTCTGTTCTTCTTCATATATTCCAGCTTCTCAGATTATTTGCTTCAGTATACAACTTGAATAGGTATTAAACTACACATATCTTATAACACAATAATCTCTTGACTTGCCTATGAATCCTTGTCTTTCTCACTCAGTCTCAAGCTATGCGTTTTCCTATTCAGATATATTTATCCAGCTCGCTCACTTTTCAATTTGCAATAATTACAATACATGATAAACTTTGACGAATGCCGAGGTATTAACAAACACTTAAACAAGAAAGGTACTTTCCCATTTCCCTAAGCCAATTGTTCTACCTCTACTATGTTTCATTATATATAAACATGATTTTCATTTTATATAAACATCTGTATAAACATTGTACAATCTGACTAGTGCAATGGGCTGTGATGTTCATATCTTCATCTTCCTTGAGAATTCAGAGAGCTTTCTTTGCTATTATTATCAACTAGTTGATATCAATAAAATTTTAGATTGCTAGAAATGGTTTTTCTATTAAAAAATAGCTACCATTTAGTAAAAGCCCATTCTGTAGAAGTGGGGACTGCCCTGCCATGTACATAAAAGTCATAGATCTTTAGGCTGCATATTTTGACCGAAATCTAACACTATCTTTGGCCTCAAGCATTTGAAGTCCAAAGAAATGTCACCTTAAGTTGTTTCCTAATGTCTCTAAGAATATTGCCAGAAGATGCTAAATTTTAATAGAAAATGTTAAAATTTCGTTTATTATTTTATTACACAAAGCTGATTTGTTTGCTTTTTTTTTTTTTTTTAATAGTATTCATACAACAGTTATAGGTTGCCTCCAGCAGGAACAAATGTTGAAAACTAGAATTTTTATTGCTATTTTTCTCTTTAATATTTAAGTTTTGTTCAATTTACCTAAAATTTCATTAGAAAAGAAACTTAATTTTTCAAGTTTTATTCCATACATTTTGTTGGTTATACTTGCTTAGTCTTTTGGAAGCTCTCAACATAGTCTTAAATGATGTACCATGAAGATTTAATAGTAAAAATAATAGGGGTTTCTTTTCATTTTTTAAAGGCTGAGTTAGACCAGTGTCTAAAACTTAGGCTTCTTTCCCAAAGAAACAATGTAGTGCTTATTCTGCCAGTGGAGGTAGGTGATATTGCTGCTACCATAGAAAATGCCAGATGGCATCTAGAAAATAAAGCTAGAAAATTTGAATACATGTAACACTAAAATATTTTACAGGTTTGGTTTTGGTTTTTGTTTTCCTCATCTGAGTAGCATACAATTACTTAATACCCCCCCCCCCACACACACACACACTTTTCAATGTTATTTATCTGTAATATGGAAATTTAAACCATTTATATTCATTGAGGCATAAATTTGGTTAGAGTTCTCTCCTCTTTTTTATCCTCTTACTGTATTCTTCCTTTGGCTGTATACACTTAGTCATGTTTTCTACTAATTTTACTATTTCTTTTCATGTTTTCTACTAATTACTTGTAAATTCGAAAATATATTTTTTGGCAAGGAATTCAGTACTATTTCCCCCATATTCTCTCAATTCTCAGTTTTCAATTGTATGTTGGCATTTTACTAAAAGATGTTTTAATTAATTTTCATGTAATATGTTAATATATTTCATGATTCATATTTTGCATACTATTTCACAATGTTAATATATTTCATGATTCATACTTTGCATACTATTTCCACATTGTGTTTGCCATATGAGATGTGCACTAATATAACATCCCTTTCAGTTTCTCATACATTGACCTAGAATCACACATAGGGTCCCTATGAGTCAGAATCTACTTGACAGCAATTTTTTTTTTTTAAGTCATTTTGCATTTGCTTTGTTTAGCATTAGAGCTTTTTACAGTAGGTCCATCATTAAATTGATTTATCATTATCCATTCTGTTCTTTCTGACTGAATTACATATTTTATTTATTCTATGAGATTTTTTACATTATCTTAAAATTATTTCTGTTGTAACTAATACTATTTTCCAATTTTTCCTGCTGTTCATTCTCCTTTCCTTATTCTTGCCTTGTATTTTCTCCTCTATATTTATTGAGGCTACGTTTTTTCAAGTAATATTTAATGAATTAAACAGTTACCTAAAACAGTATAATATTTTCTTTTTGCGATTAATCATTTTCACAATCTTTTTTTCCTGAGATACAGATAGTGTGTGTGTGTGTATGTGCATGTATGTATGTTTATTTTTGTGGCTTCTGTTGTTTCTGTATTTCTATTTGCAGTTGCTGAAATTGCAAACGCTGTATCATTTTGTGTACTATACTCCGTCTTGTGTACTTTGGATACATTATCAGAAGGGACTGGTCCATGGAGAAGGATATCATGCTTGGTAAATCAGAGCATCAGTGAAGGGGAGGAAAACCCTCAAAGAGATGGATTGACACAGTGGCTGCAACAATGGGCTCAAACATAGCAACTATTGTGGGGATGGCACAGGACCATGCAGTGTTTTGCTCTGTTATACATAGGTTGCTATGAGTTGGAACCAAATCAACAGCACATAACAACAACATACCACAAACAAGCACATTTTATAATAGACAAGGCAAAATGTTAATATATTTCCCTTTATTTCCATATAAATTATGAATATATGAAGACTCAAAGATGAGAAAAAGCTTGGCTCATTTATATAGTTTTATTTCCAGCTATTCTGTGGTGCCAAGTACAAGGTAGATGATCTGTAAAAATAATTTTGAATAAATGATATAATAACCTGAAAGAAGTCATTAAGTGGAAATATGGATTTAAAAAAAGTCATAGTGGAGCCAGATAGAACAAGTAGGTAAATTATAAGGGCTATGATAACTTAAAGATACTAGAATTAATTTTAAGACCAGTTTAAGGAAGAGAGGGATATAATCACATATGTGTTTTTATACAAATTATTTCAGCTTCAAACTGGCAATACTGGAGGGAGGGAGATCAGTTAGGAGATGAGAATAATCCACGTGAGAGTTGATGCAGGGCCAGACATAGAGATTAAAAAGCTGTTTAGAAAACAGAATTGTTGGCACTTGCTGAATTTATGTGTGTATCTTTGTATGCAGGGGATGAAAGAGAGAAAGATTCAAACATAGTGCTCAAGTTTTGACCACAGTAATCCAGTATATGGTATGACTGTTCACTAATACAAGGAATTTGAAAAGCATCTTCTCACATTGTCATTGATAATTCCCATGAAGATCTAAATAAGCTGAGTATGTATAAAACTAGAATTTCCAAAATACATTACCACTAAGACTTTCCATATCTTTAATCCAGAGTGAATCAGTATATCATCTAAAATCCAAGGTGAATCGAACTAAATCAATGCATCTATACATTTAAACCATACACAACTCATTGTTGCATTCTAGGATTTGTACCCTTCATATGATACTTGTCCAATAAAAAATGAATAAATTATCTTTGGCCTATTAATTGGTAAAATATCTCCAAGATTTGGCAAAAAGTAGATTTTTTATTACTTTTTTAAATTTCTATAAATGTTTATCTATTTATGAATTCTGAGTCTTTAAAAATATTTTGTGAGAAGCTTGGGAACTTATTTAGCCAGAATTTAAACCCCCTGGTCATTAAACATTTCCAATACCTGAGGTGTTTTACATTGTTCCTTTTTTTCAGGCCATTTGAAAATCAACTTGATTAATTCTTCTGCTGTTTGTTTTAAACTCTTGACTACTTTATTCCCACTGGATTCTTACCTTATTTAGATACATGAGAATGTTTAGATCTCATACACAGTATCTTTATATTATTGCATTTAGAATTACAGGTTTAAAGACTTCTCAGATGCACCTTTACAAAACAGAATGACATGTAAATGCTCTTCTGTTTGGCAATTTTCAGTATTTTCATGTTTAACTCCTTTGGGCAAGTCTATTCAACTCTCATTCTTCTCTTCTAAAAACTATGACATGAAATAATAATAATTTCCAGAACTAAGATTCAAAGATGTTCTCATGCTATGTAATTTTTTTTTTTTTATTGTTGTAGTTTAAATGAAGTTTGCATTTTGTACTCCAGGAGGCGGGGCCAAGATGGCAGAGTAGTCAGACGGCTTCCTATGTCTCTCTTACAACAAAGACCTGAAAAAACAAGTAATTTGATCGTATATGAATATCTAGGAGCCCTGAACAAGGCAAAGTTGAGGAATCGGACTGAGTGCCGGGGAAAGAGTGAAATGGCCTGGAAGCAGAAAGTAGTTGCCCAACCTGAACCGGTGGGAGCTGCAGACCTTCAGCCCAGACCAGCTCAGGGTGCACAGTGAGGTGGGCATACACCTCCACACACTCGCTCGGGAGGCAGTTTCCACATCAAGAGAGATCCGGCAGCGGAGATTCTGCTTGGACACTCTGAACCAGTGAAAAGCAGCACTAAAGTGACTGAAGATAAGTACAAACGTGTGGCCTTTCATGAGGATTAAAACAAACAAACAGAAAAACCCATTTGGGAAATAACTCTCTCCCATTTACCTCCTCCCTCCCTGCTCTGCACTGGGTCCGGGTTGGCTTCAATGATTTATGAGTCCCCTGGACCAGAAATAGATCCCATAAGGTGCCCTGATCCATTCTCCTGGCCTTAGAGGCGGAACAAATTAACAAACAGGGAAAAAATAACCTACCGGCTCCCCTAAGCCAGGAACTCAGGGTTGGCATAGCACATTTGTCTAGGCACGGGCATAAGGGGTCCGCAGACTTTGAGTCCTTCCACCCCTCTACAGACTCGTGTGGACCCATCTCAGCAGTGTAAGCCCTAACTACCACAGTACAACAGAGTAAACATCTGAAGTCTAACTTCAACTGTTTCAGCTGTGAAGTGGCAGATGTGTGATGCTTGACACTGTTCTGCACTTTAAGTAGGCACCTTACCTGTCTGCATCAGGGGCTTGAGTACTGATGGTTCCACCCATGCCACCTAGCCACCTGCTACAGGGATCCAAGAATAAGTGGTGCCCTCCCAGTCCTTACAGCCAACAGAGCAGGGTGCTCATAGACCAGCTGCAAAACTCACCTACCTAATCACTCTAAAGAACAGGGACATGTTTTCCTTTCAGACACTCAAGGGCAACCATCAGCCCCCTGTCTTGCATAGTGCATGACCCCCTACTGCAGCCAGATACCTGTGCCTACACCAATTACCCATGCCTCTCTAAGTCTGTAGGTGAGAGCCTGAACCACACACTTGGTGATTGACTGCCTGGACACCTGAGCTGAATCCATACAGGAAAATTTAACATACTCCTGGGCACACATACTTAGTAACAGACTTAACTACCTGGTGACAGGATGTTAGAGCTTCAAAGCCACCAATAATCAAATTAGCACACATGAGCAGCCTTTTTGGGTATATCAAAACAAAATACAACAAGAAGCTAGGACACACTAAACAAATATAAAATAAAATTATAATAACTTATTGATGGCTCCGAGACAACAGTCAATATCAAATTACATAAAGAGGCAGGCCATGATGGCTTCAACAAGCTCCCAAAGTAAATAATCAATAAATTTTCTGGAGGAAGAGAATTTCTTGGAATTACCAGAGGCAGAATACAAAAGATTAATATACAAAATTCTTCAAGGAAGTTTGACAAAATGCAGAGACAGCCAAAAACAAACAAACAAACAAACAAACTAGTAGTGGAACTTAAAAAAGTTATTCAAGAGCATAATGACAAATTTAATAGGCTGCAAGAATCCATAGAGAGACAGCAAGCAGAAATCCAGAAGATTAACAATAAAATGTCAGAATTAGACAATACAGTAGAAAGTCATAAGAGCAGAATTGAGGCAGTAGAAGTCAGAATTAGTGACACTGAAGATAAAGCACTTGACACCAACTTATTTGAGGAAAAATCAGATAAAAGAATTAAAAAGAATGAAGAAATTCTAAGAGTTATGTGGGACTCTATCAAGAGAAATAACCTATGAGTGATTGGAGTAACAGAACGAGGAGGGATAACAGAAAATACAGAGAGAATTGTTGAAGATTTATTGGCAGAAAACTTCCCTGATATCATGAAAGATGAGAAGATATCTATCCAAGATGCTCATCAAACCCCACTTAAGGTAAAACCCATAAGAAAGTCACCAAGACATATTATAATCCAACTTGCCAAAACGAAAGATAGAGAGAGAAATTTAAGAGCAGCTAGGCATAAAAGAACAGTCATCTACAAAGGAGAGTCAATAAGAATAAGCTCGGACTACTCAGCAGAAACCATGCAGGCAAGAAGGCAATGGGATGATATATACAAAGCCGTGAAGGAAAAAAATTGCCAGCCAAGAATTCTATACCCAGCAAAACTGTCTATCAAATATGATGGTGAAATTAGGGCATTTCCAGATAAACAGAAATTTAGGGAATTTGTAAAAACCAAACCAAAATTACAAGAAATACTAAAGGGAGTATTCTGATTAGAAAATCAATAACATCAGATAACAATGCAAGAGTAGAACACATGACAGAGCAATCAGATATCAACTCAGATAGGGAAGTCACAAAAATACATCAAAGCTAAAACACTGAAAATAGGGAAACATAAATATAAATATGTAAAAAATGACAACCTTAAAACAAAAGAGAGGGACTTAAAAAATGTAGACATAGATTTTTCATATGGAGGGGAAGTCAAGGCGACATAAAGAAATAAAAGACTGTTATAAACTTAGAAAAATAAGGGTAAATATTAAGGTAACCACAAAGGAAACTAACAATACTAAAAATCAAAATAAAAAATTAGGAAAGTATAAAGAATCAGGAAACAGAAAATCAACAACAATGAAAAAGATGATAAGAATATAAAGAAAAACGACTCTGCAGAGAAAATTAAGGGGAACAAAGAAACGGTGAACAACACACCAAATAAGACATCAAAATGATTGCACTAACTCACACCTATCAATACCATGCTGAATGTAAACAGACTAAAAGCATCAATAAAGAGACAGAGAGTGGTAGATTGGTTTAAAAAAACACGGTCTGTCTATATGCTGACTATAAGAGACACAACTTAGACTTAAAGACACAAACAAGCTAAAATGCAAGGGATGGAAAAAATATATTAAGCAAACAACACTCAAAAAAGAGCAGGAGTGGCAATATTAAATTCTGGCAAAATAGACTTTAAAGTAAAAGCCACCACAAAGGATTAGGAAGGACACTATATGATGATTAAAGGGTTAATACATCAGGAAGACATAACTATTATAAACATTTACGCACCCAACGACAGGGCTCCAAAATACATAAAACAAACTCTAACAACAATGAAAAGAGAGATAGACAGTTCCACAATAGTAGTAGGAGACTTCAACACGCCACTTTCAGTGAAGGAAATACATTCAGAAAGAAGCTAAACAAAGACACGGAGGAGCTAAACGCCACAATCAACCAACTTAATCTCATAGACATATACTGAACACTCCACCCAAAAGCAGCCAAGTATACTTTCTTTTCCAATGCACATGGAACATTCTCCAGAATAGACCACATATTAGGCCATAAGCAAGCCATAACAGATTCCAAAGCATCGAAATATTACAAAGCATCTTTTCTGGCCATAAAGCCATAAAAGTAGAAATCAAGAACAGAAAAAACAAAGAAAAAAAATCAAACACATGGAAACTGAGCAATACCTTGCTCAAAAACTACTGGGTTATAGAAGAAATAAAGGATGGAATAAAGAAATTCATAGAAGCAAACAAGAATGAAAACACATCCTACCAGAACCTCTGGGACACAGCAAAAGCAGCACTCACAGGTCAGTTTATCGAAATAAATGCACACATCGAAAAACAAGAAAGGGCCATAACCGAAACATTAACCCTACAACTGGAACAAATAGAAAGAGAGCAACAAAAGAAGCACTTAGACTCCAGAAGAAAGGAAATGATAAGAATTAGAGCTGAATTAACTGAAATAGAGAACAGAAAAACAACTGCAAGAGTCATAAGACCAAAAGCTGGTTCTTTGAAAAGATGAATAAAATTGATAAACTACTGCCCAAACTGACAAAAGAAAAACAGGAGAGGATGCAGATAACCCGTATAAGAAATAAGATGGACGATATCACAACAGACCCAACTGAAATTAAAAGCATCATAACAAAATACTTTGAAAATCTGTACTCTAACAAATTTGAAAACCTAGAGGAAATTGATAAATTTCTACAAACCCACTATCTACCTAAACTAACACAAACAGAAGTAGAACAACTACATAAACCCATTACAAAAGAAGAGATTAAAACGTAATTAAAAAACTCCCAACAAAGAAAAGTCCTGGCCCGATGGCTTCACTGGAGAAATCTACCAAACTTTCAGAGAAGAGTTAACACCATTTCTACGAAATGTATTTCAGAGCATAGAAGAAGATAGAATACTCCCAAACACATTCTATGAAGCCAGCATAACCCTGATAACAAAACCAGGTAAAGACACAACAAAAAAAGGACATTACAGACAATATCCCTCAAGAACATTGACCCAAAATCCTCAACAAAATTTTAGCCAATAAAATTCAGCAACATATCAAAAAAATAATTCACCATGATCAAGTGGGATTTATACCAGGTATGCAGGGATGGTTCAACATTAGAAAAACAATCAATGTAATC
>NW_004443979.1:13967986-13970742 GCF_000243295.1 Trichechus manatus latirostris
TACCATGTTCCCAAGAAGATAAAACACTTAGGAATAAATCTAACCAGATGTAAAGATCTATACAATGAAAACTACAAGACACTACTGCAAGAAACAAAAAGAGACCTGCATAAGTGGAAAAACATACCTTGCTCATGGATAGGTAGACTCAACATAGTGAAAATGTCAATTCTACACAAAGTAATCTACAGATACTTGCAATCCCATTCCAAATTCCTCCAGCATTTTTTAACGAGATGGAGAAACAAATCATAAACTTCATATGGAAAGGGAAGAGGCCCCTAATAAAGAAGCATTACTCAAGAAGAAGAACAAAGTGGGAAGGCTCACACTACCTGATTTTAGAACCTATTATACTACCACGGTAGTCAAAACAGCCTGGTATTGGTACAACAACAGATACATAGACCAATGGAACAGCATTGAGAATCCAGACATAAATCCATCCACCTATGAGCAGCTGATATTTGACAAAGGCCCAAAGTCCATTAATTGGGGAAAAGTCAGTCTCTTTAACAAATGGTGCTGCCATAACTAGATAACCATCTGCAAAAAAACTGAAACAAGACCCATACCTCACACCATGCACAAAAACTAACTAGAAATGGATCAAAGACTTAAATATAAAATCGAAAACGATAAAGATCATGGAATTAAAAATAAGGACAATGCTAGGAGCCCTAATACATGGCATAAACTCAATACGAACCATAGGTAACAATGCACAAGCACCAGAAGAGAGACTAGATAACTGGGAGCTCCTAAAAAATCAAACTACTTAATGCTCATCAAAAGACTTCACCAAAAGAGTAAGAAGACAACCCACAGACCGGGAAAAAATTTTGGCTATGACAAATCTGATCAATGTCTAATCTCTAAAATCTACAAGATACTGCAAAACCCTAACAACAAAAAGACAAATAACCCAATTAAAAAATGGGCAAAGGATATGAACAGGCACTTTGCCAAAGAAGATATTCAGGTAGCTAACAGACATGAAGAAATGCTCACGATCATTAGCCATTAGAGAAATGCAGATGAAAACTACAATGAGATACCATCTCACCCTGACAAGGCTAGCACTAATCCAAAAAAAAAACACAAAATAATACATGCTGGAGAGGTTGTGAAGAGACTGGAACACTTATACACTGTTGGTGGGAAAGTAAAATGGTACAATCACTTTGGAAATCCATTCGGTGCTTCCTTAAGAAGCTAGAAATAAAAGTGTCATATGATCCAGCTATCCCACTCCTTTGAATATATCCTAGAGAAATAAGAGCCATCACACGAATAGATATATGAACAACCATGTTCAGTGCATCATTGTTCACAATAGCAAAAAGATGGAAACAACCTAGATGCCCATCAACGTAGTTATGGATAAACAAATTATGGTATATCCACACAATGGAATACTACGCAATCATAAAGAACAATGAACCCATGAAACATAACATGGAGGAAGCTGGAACTCATCATGCTGAATGAATTAAGCAGTCACAGAAGGACAAATATTGTATAAGAGCACTATTATAAGAACTCAAGGAAAGGTTTAAACACAGAAGAAAACATTCTTTGATAGTTAGGAGGGTGGAAAGGGAGGGTGAGGGTTATTTATTAACTATATAGTAGATAAGAATTATCTTAGGTGAAGGGAAGCATAGCACACACTACGGGGAAGTCAGCACAACTGGACTAAACCAAAGCTAAGAAGTTTCCTGAATACAATCAAACACTTTGAGAGACAGAGTAGAAGGGGTAGGGGCCTGGGGACCATGCTTTCAGGGGACATCTAGGTCATTTGGCATAACAAAGCTTTTTAGGAAAACCTTCTGCATCTTACTTTCAGTGAGTGGCGTTTGGGATCTTGAAAGAGTGCAGGCAGCCATCTAAGATACATCAGTTGTTACCAACCACCAGGAGTAAAGGAGAATGAAGAACACCAAAGACACAAGGTGTGTATTAGCCCAAGAGATAGAAAAAGGCCACATAAATCAGAGACTTCATCAGCCTGAGACCAGAACAACTAGATGGTGCCTGGCTACCACCAATGACCGACCTGACAGGGAACACAACAGAGAGTCCCAGATGGAGCAGGAGAAAGGTGGGGTGCAGAACTTAAATTCTAGTAAGAAGATCAGACTTAATGGTCTGAGACTGGAGTTACCCCAGAATGCGTGACCCCTGGATTTTCTATCAGCCCGAAAATAAAACAATTTCCGAGACCAACTCTTCAGACAGGGACTGGACTGGACTGTGGGACATGGAGTGATAGACTTGTGAGGAGCGTGCCCCTTAGCTCAGGTAGATACAAGAGACTAAACAGGCAGCTTCTGTCCGGAGGTGAGATGGGAAGGGAGAGAATGTTAGGAGCTGTTTGAATGGACATGGAAAATCAGGGGTGGAAAGAAGGAGAGTGCTATCATAGTATGGTGAGAGCAATTAGGATCACATAACAATGTATGTATAAATTTTTGCATGGGAGACCAACTTGAAATGTAAACTTCATTTCAACTACAATATACATAAATAAGTAAATAAATGAAGTTATCCCTAGCTGCTCTTAAAATTCTTTCTTTATCTTTGATTTTGGCAAGTTTGATTATTAATATGTCTTGGTGACTTTCTTTTAGGATCTACCTTCTTTGGGGTTTGATGAACATCTTGGATAGATATTTGTCATCTTTCACAATATCAGGGAAGTTTTCTGCCTACAAATCTTCAAAAGTCCTCTCTGTATTTTCTGCTATTCC
>NW_004443979.1:13971373-13987752 GCF_000243295.1 Trichechus manatus latirostris
TAGATCTGTTACTAGGTATGTGAGCTCAGGAGTCCACCCACTCCTCCTGTATGGATGCAGCTTTCAGGTGCCCAGGTAGATAGCAACCAAGTGTGTGGTGTAGGCGCTCATCTACAGTCCTAGATAGGCATGGGTGAATGGTGTAGGCACAGGAAGCTGGCTGCAGCAGAGGAACACACTCTGAGCAAGCAGAAGGCTGATGGCTACCCCTGAGTGTCCAGGAGAGAGGCATGTCCCTGTTCCTTAGAGCGCATAGGTGGGTGGTTTTGCAGCCAGAGTATGAGCACCCAATGCTGTTGGCTGTAAGGACTGGGGGGCACCTCTTATTCTTTGGCCCTTGTCTCAGGTGGCTAGGTGGCATGGTTTGAGCAACCAGTCCTTATTCCCCTGAAGTGGGTAGGTGAAGACCCTGCCTAATGGACAGAGCAGTTTCAAATTTCATGAACCTGCCACTTCATAGCTGAAACAGTTGAAGTTAGACTTCAGGTATATACTCTGTTGTACTGTGGTAATGAGGGTCTACACTGTTGAAGTGGGCCCACACAAGTCTATTCAGGGGGAAAGGCACTCAAAGTCCGTGGATCCCTTATGCCTGTGCCTAGGCAAAGGAGCTGTGCCTACCCTGGGTTCCTTGCTTAGGGGAGCCACAGTTTATTTTTTCCTGTTTGTTAATTTGTTCTCTCTCCAAGGCCAGGAGAATGGCTCAGGTTGTGTGATGGATCCTACTCCCGGCCCAGGTGACTTGGCAATTGCTGAAGCTGGTCTGGGACCCAGTGCAGAGCAGGGAGCGGGGAGGTAAATGGGAGAGAAGTTTTTCCCTAAGGGGAGTGTTTTTGATCCACGTGGTAGGCCATACGCAATACTTATCTTTCGCCGATTGAGCGCTGCTTCTGGGTGGTCGAGTAGACTCTCTGGCACTGGGTCTCTCCCAGTGCAGAAAAGGTGCCTTCCGAGCTTCGCTGCTTGCCGGCCTCACCACTTATCCACGTGCTGATCAAGCTTGAAGGGCTCAGGCTATCACCGGGTCAGGTCTGGTAACTCCTCACTGCTTCCAAACTGTCTCTCCCTGCCTCTGCCGCTCAGTCCGGGTCCTCTACTTTCCCTTAGATGTTTAGGGCTCATAGATTGTCATATATAATTGATTCACTTATTTTTTTCAGGTCTTTGTTGTAAGAGGGTACAACAGAATCGTCTGACTACTCCACCATCTTGGCCCTGCCTCCTCTTGCTATGTAATTTATCCTTCTCTGGATGTAGGAAGCAATGTTCGTATTTTTACAGTCTGTCATTTTCTAGGAAACACCAGATGGAAATATTACTGAGTTAATTGGCATTATAAATTATTCTGTATGTTTGTACTGAGAATAGGCAGAAAAAAATTAAGTACTTTTATTGTTCTATGAACACACAAAAGACTGCAATACAAATTCACAAGAATATGCTTATCTAACCTATTCCTAACTTTCAGTTGGCCTATTTGTAAAAAATCTGAGCTCTGCAATCTATGACAAGCATCACATTTTATCTCTTATCTCTTTTTAGTCTGCTGTGTTGTTTAATATCTCTTTAGCAAATAGTTATTGAAACATGACAGAAGAGTTAAGAAATAAGAAAGCAATTATATTTAATGTGAAATATAATAGCTATCCTCAGTTCATGTTCACATGATCAGAAACTAAAGCGAATTCCCAAATTTGAAATAGTTTTTCTACAAAACTGTTAAATTTTACCTAAACTTACTACCATTTGTAGAAATTTAAATTGCTATTCCCAAAGAAATGGTAGTTCCTTTTAAGATAAAAATTTAAAATATACGACCTAAAAAAACTTCTAAAAGTCTCTGTGTCTGGTAGTGTCTGTATACAGCATACATGACACAAAAATGTATAAAAATTTTAAATATTAAGGAACATTTATTGAGTGACTACTATTTTCCAGGCACTGGAGTTAAATCATAGAATATAATATGATTAATATCCCCAGGTACTTACTGTAAATAGGAAACATCGATATTAAATATAATTATCATGTAAACAATAATAACATTGTTCATAGGTCTAACTCCAGGCCCAGCATGGCTATTAATATCCTTCCTCTGGCTTTAATTCAATTAATTCTATAAAAGTAACTTAATTGTCTATAGGGTAGCTGGCATTGTACTAACTAAACAGATGAGAAAGTAAAAACTTCACTCTCATATTTGCACTGAAGAGGCAGCTAAACAGATTAAGTACCATAATAGTAGTATGGATTAATCATAGAGAAAAAACATGTGCTCTGTATAGAGAAGTTAATAGGATTTTATCATGGAAAGATATAAGAATAAAATCCTGGTTTAATCCATCTTAGAATTGGACAGAGAAACAAAAGGTGTCAAAACATTTTACCACTACTCTTCTTCTGGTATCAATAATTTTAGACTCACAAATCTATATTTGTTAAACTAAGACTAGAATGGAGAGAGATGGGGAAAGGAACTGTTAGATGTAAAGAAGGAAGCAAGGAAGGAACAAAGGAGGAATGGAAATATGTCTCACTTAATCAAATCTTGAGAAGCTGAGATCTAGAGTCTTCTATTTCATCTTATCTATGTAAAAAACATTTCTAGCCAGATTGCTATTTGTTAGGTGCCTTAAAGTTAACTTAAATTCTATTCATAGGAGAGAAATGGGTGGACAGATGGAGGGACAGACAGACAGATAGATATGCACTGAGATGGATCACTTTTGTGTGGCCTTTCTAGCCATGGTCTTGTAACTCCCACCCAAGTGATTGGGTGTTAGGGTAATTGTGTCCCACCAAGGGGATTGGTCAGTTCTTGCCATTCTGCTAGGCTTGAAATGAGCCATTCCAGAGGCGGGAAGGAGAGGATCCCACCACCACCGAGGAAAAACAACCAGGAACCAGCGCATCGTTTGGATCAGGGATCCCTGTGCTGAGAACACCTAGAACCAGGAGACAAAGTGAGAGAGAACCATTGAAGGCAGAGAGAAGCATTGGCAGAGATCCAGCAGCAGGGACCCGGAAGCAGGAGACAGCATGGTGGGCTTCCTGGTCCACAGAGAGAGAAAGCTGAGTACCTTTGGGTAGAGGCCGAGGGACCGGGAGAGGCATATCTGTTAGCAAGGTTGGGAAGAGACTGTCCTGACGGAAGAACTATATCCTGAATGTTCTTGAGCCTGAGTTGTAACTGTTACTTCCCTAATAAACCCCATAATCATGAGTTATTATCTATGAGTTCTGTGTGGGCACTGAAATGAATCATTGAATACAGCAGAGAAGTAGAGAGTGCCATGGGAGGGATGGTTGGTATCAGAATTGGTAAAGATGGTAGAGACAGGAGGCACGTTTGACCTCTACCTCATAGGAATCAGCCTTGGGTCGTTGATCTTGATTCTCTTTCTCCCTTGTGGAGTTTGAAGAGGACAGACGCTGCTTCTACACCGTTTTTACAATTGATGTCAGGAGTGAGATTCTTTGCAATGGCTCCAGACTCATGAAAGCATGGGGCTGTGTAAGAGAAGCAACCAAGGGGCTTTGTAAGAGAAACCTCTGATTCTTAGATGGTTACTTTGACTGTTGTTAACTGCAATGGGTGAAAAGCCACAGCTGAAGTGGCATGGGCCAAAAGCCAGGTCAGATAAGCAGGATGACTGATAGAGGGTCAGGGTCCTCTGGTTCCACCCAGCCAGAGGTCCAAAGCCATATGCATGTGAATGGGAAGGTAGGTAAGGTGTAGAGAAGAGAAGACAAAACTGGAAAGTTTTAGAAAGGGTTATGTGTTTATTTGAATGTACTATGGATATTGAATGTTTCTCCTACCTCCTACCTAGTGTTGTAAAATAGACCTAAATGTATGATAGAAATGAATATTCAGTATTATAGAGTACAGAGAGCATGTAACTCCACCTTCAGCCAATACTTGATTGGATATGCTAAAAGGGGAACTAGGATTTGCCCGAGGGAAACACAAACTGTTTCAATGCAGTAGCCCTGTGTATAGAATGTAGGCTTAGGTTGAAAACCTGAGCCCCATCCAGATTTTGCATTTGAAAAAACATGCAGAGCCACCTAGAACTGCTGAGAGAACAGGATATTTGTATTTGGAGGAAAGATCTGCAAAAAAAATAAAATAAAATAAAATAAACCAACAAAAAAAACCGAAAACTTTTGCTTTTTGAATTTTGAGCAAGTGGTTTGCCATTGGATGCACTGAAGCAAGAAAAATCAGTGTCCATTAAAAGGAGCCCCCTTCAAGGACTGGAAGTTAAAGTGAGCCAGTGAATAGACTGTTTGGTCTGCTTGCTTGTGTTGACCATCTGGGTCCACACATGAGTGGAAGCGGGGGAAATGCAGCAATGAAGACATGGGCTGAGTTTGGACATATTCCATTGGCACCTGTTGACCTATGTATATGTATGTACACATATATGTATATGTGCATGTATATACACACGTATGTGTATCTACATATATACATATGTATGTATGTACATATATATTGTGTATATACATATATAGTATGTATATACATATACTACGTATATACACACATATGTTTACACCTATATGCACATATATGTTCGTGTATACATATGTACATATATGCACATATACACATATGCACACATACGCATATATGTACATGTATACATGTATGTGCATATACACGTGTGTACATATATGTACATGTGTGCCTATATGTGTATGTATATACATATGTACATATATGCACACATATACATGTATGTATTATATACATATGTATGCATGTACACACATGTATTATCTACATGTATATGTATGTATCTACTTACATGCATGTATATACTTATATATACACATATGTACGTATATATGTATATGTATGTAAATTTATGTATGCATATACATACATATGTATTCTTTTTCAGAAATAAAAACATACATAAAGAAATCTATTGTTAGATGCCGTCGAGACGTTTCCGACTCAAATGACACTTTGTACAACAGAACAAAAACTTCTTCGTCTTGCGCCATCCTCACAATCATTGCTGTGTTTGAGCCCATTGTAGCAGCCACTGTGTCAGTACCTTTCATCGAGGGCCTTCCTCTATCTCACTCACCATCTACTGTATCAAGCATGATGTCCTTCTTCAGGGATTGGACCCTCCTGGTAACATGTCCAAAGTACAGGAGATGAAGTCTCACCATCCTCATTTCCAAGGAACATTCTGGCTGTACTTCTTCCAAGACAAATTTGTTCATTATTCTGGCAGTCCATAATATATTCAATAGTCTTTGCCAACACCATAATTCAAGAGCATCAATTATTCATTGATCTTCCTTATCCATTGTCCAGCTTTCACACACATCTGAGGTGATTGAAAATGCCATGATTGGGGTCAGCTGCATCTTAGTCCTCGAAGTGACAATTTTGCTTTTTAACACCTTAAAGAGGTCTTTTGAAGCAGATTTCCCCAGTACAATATGTCGTTTTTTTATTGACTGCTGCTTCCATGTGCACTGATTGGGGAATCAAGTAAAATGAAATTCTTGACAACTTCAGTAATTCCTCAGATTTTCATGATGTTGCTTGTTGGTCCAGTTGTGAAGATTTTCGTTTTTTCTTTTATGTTGTGATGTAATCCATACTAAAGGCTATAGTCTTTGATCTTCTTCTATAAGTGCTTCAAGTCCTCTTCACTTTCAGCAAGCAAAATTGTGTCATCTGCATATCACAGGTTATTAATGAATCTTCCTCCAATCCTGATGGCACATTCTACATACACTCCAGCTTCTCGTATTATTTGCTCAGCATACTGATTGAATAAGTAAGTGAAATCACATAATCCTGATGCACACCTTTCCTGATTTTAAACCATGAAATAGCCCCTTGTTCTCTTCAAACGGCTGCCTCTGTGTGTATGTGCAGGTTCTGCATGAGCACAAGTTACATGTCGTGGAATTCCCAGTCTTCATAATGTTATCCATTATTCGTTATGATCCACACAGTCAAACACCTTTGCATAGTCAAATGGCCAACTTTTTTGTTAGCAACCAAGCTCTTAACTACTTCACCATCAGTATTGTTCAATAATTTCTGCATTCTGTTGAATCACCTTTCTTTGGAATGGACACAAATAAGGATCGCTTCCAGTTGGTTCTGCAGGTAGCTATCTTCCAAACTATTTGGCATAGACAAATGAGTGCTTTCAGCAGTGCATTTGTTTGTTGAAATATCTCAATTGTTGTTTTTGTCATTTCTTGGAGCTTTGATTTTCATGAGTGCCTTCAGTGCAGCTTGGATGTTTTCCTTCTGTACCATAGGTTCTTGATCATACGCAACCTCCTGAATTGGTTGAACATTGACCAATTCTTTTTGATACAATGACTCTGTGTATTTCTTCCATTTTCTTTTAATGCTTCCTGCTTTTTTCAATATTTTGCACAGAGAATACTTCAATATTGCCAACTCGAGCCTTGAATTTTTTCTTCAGTTCTTTCAGCTTGAGAAATGTTGAATGTGTTCTTCCATTTTGTTTTTCTAACTCCAGGTCTTTGCATATGTCATTATAATACTTTACTATGTCTTCTCGAGCTGCCCTTTGAAATCTTCTATTCAGCCCTTTTACTTCATCAGTTCTTCCATTTGCTTTAGCTACTCTACATTCAAGAGCAAGTTTCAGAGTCTCTCTGATATCCGTTTTGGTCTTTTCTTTCTTTCCTGTCTTTTTAATAACCTTTTGCTTTTTTCTTGTATGATGCTCTTGATGTCAACCCACAACTTGTCTGGCCATTGGTCATTAGTCTTCAGTGTGTCAAATCTGTTCTTGAGATGGTCTCAGTTCATGTGGGATGTACTCAAGGTCATACTTTGGCTCTTGTGGACTTGTTTTAATTTTCTTCAGCTTCAACTTTAACTTGCATAGGAGCAATTGATGGTATTTTCCGCAGTCATTCCCTGGCCTTAACTGATGATATTGACCTTCTCTATTATCTCTTTCCACAGATGTAGTCAATTTAATCCATGTGTATTCCAGGTGGTGAAGACTACATGAATAGTCGCCTTTTATATTGTTGATAAAAGGTACTTCCAATGAATAAGTCGTTTCTATTACCAAGGTTTTATTTTCCAACTACTAATCCTTCTTCTTTGTTTCCAACTTTCTCATTGTAATCACCAGTAATTATCAATGCATCTTGATTGCATGTTTCATCAATTTCAGGCTGAAAAAGTTGGTAAAAATCTTCAATTTCTTCATCTTTGGCATTAGTGGTTAGTGCATAAATTTGAATAATAATTGTATTAATTGGCTTTCCTTGTAGGCATGTGGGTATTATCCTACCTCTGACAATGTTGTACTTCAGGATAGAACTTGAAATGTTCTGTTTGACAATAAATGTGATGGCATCTCTCTTCACTTTGTCATTCTCAACATAGTAGACCATATAATTATCTGATTAATAATGGCCAATACCAGTCCATTTCAGCTCACTAATGCTGAGCGTATCAATCTTCAAGCATTCCATTTCATTTTTGGCAACTTCCAATTTTCCATAATTCATACTTCATGCTTTCCACGTTCTTATTGTTCATATATGTTTGCAGCTGTTTCTTTTCATTTTGAGTCCTGCCAAGTCAACCAGTGAATGTCCTTAAAGCTTTACTCCATTCACGTCATTAAGGTTGACTCACTTTGAGGAGGCATCTGAGTATCTTTCAATCTGAGGGGCTCATCTTCTGGCACTATATCAGAAAATGTTCTGCTGCTATAGCATAAGGTTTTCACTGGCCAATTTTTTTTAAGAAGTAGATTATCAGGTCCTTCTTCCTAGCCTGTCTTGGTTTGGAAGATTTGCTGAAACCTGGCCACAATGGGTGACCCTCATGGTATTTGAAATAGCAGTGGTATAGTTTCCCACATCACAGCAACAAACAAGCTGCTACAGTACAACAAAGCGACAAACTAACAGATGAGTGATGGATAGGGATACATATATACAAGTCTAGTTTTGCTGTTAAGGTAGTGTTGACCTAATAGAAACAAGTTGGTGATTATTTTCTATTTTCATGTTCTTCTATGCATTTTATTATAATTGTATTATTTCTTCTTTTAATATTTGGAAGAAAAAAATTATAAATAGACCTCTTTCAAGAACACCGATGACAAAATCCTAAACAAAATATTCACTCATTGCCATCGAGCCAATTCCAATTCATAGCAACCCTATAGGACAGAGTAGAACTGCCCAATAGAGTTTCCAAGGAGTAGCTGGTAGATTCAGACTGCTGACCCTTTTGGTTAGAAGCCTGAGCTCTTAACAACTTCGCCACCAAGGCTGCAACAAAATATTAGCAAATTAAATCTGAAAATATATGCAAAGGATAAAAATCAGAATGAGATATGTTCATTCCAGGAACTTTGAATCAGTTTAATATTAGAATTAAGTTATTACAATTCACAAAATTAAAAATAAAAAATATTATATTGTCAATAAATTGAGAAAAATAAGTTTCCGAAGTTCTACACCTACTCATTATAAAATCTGCTAACCAGAAGTAGAAGAGAACTTTTTTTTTTTAGATCTGTTTTATATCACCAGGTAGAAGAAACATTCAATATCCACAGTGCATTCAAATAAACACACATCCTTTCTTAAAATATTCCACTTTCATCTTCTCTACTCGTTGACTGTCTTCCCATTTGTATGTATATGGCCTCCAGCCTCTGGCTGGGTGGAACCAGAAGACCTTGGCCACCTGTGAATCATCCCATTTAACTGACCTTGTCCTTGCCTGGGCCACTCCAGATGTGGCTTTTCTCCCCTCAGCTGTAGCATAACATCTCTCATTTTCCTTTAGCCATACACAGATAATAACTAACATAACCATCTAAGAATCAAGTTTTACTTCCCACACCCCTTCGTTCTTTCTCTTACAAAGCTCCATGTTTCCATGAGTCTGGAGCCATTGCAAAGATCTCTGCTTCTTACACCAACTGTAAAAATGGCTTAGCGGAGGCATCTGACCTCCTCTAACTTCACAAGGGGGAAGGAGAATCAAGATCAACAGCCCAAGGGAGATTCCTATGAGGTGGAGGTCTGACATACCTCCTCTTCCCAGCCCTTTTTACCAATTCTAACACCATCTGTCCCTCCCAAGGAACACTCCACTTCTCTGCTGAGTTGGATAATTCCTTGCAACGGTCATGCAGAACTCACAGACAATACACACAATTATGGGGTTTATTAGGAAAGTAACGGTTACAATTTAGGTTCAGGAATGCTCAGGATACAGTTCTTCGATCAAGACACCCTCTTCTCAGCTGTGCTGCAGGCCCTTGGCCCTTCCACCTGGCTTTTACCCTACTACGGCAAGTGTTACAAAGTTCTTCTAGCTCTGCTGGCAAGTGCCCACAGGCACTTAGCTCTAGATCCATGGGTCAGCAAACCTAGCTCCACCAAGTGCCCAGAGGCACCCTACTCTGCCAAGAAGAGGACTTTTTACATCAATAAATAACATCTAAAAATCCTTATAAAAATCACACTTAATTGTGAAATATTGAAAGCTTTGTCCTAAGATTAAAACAAACAAACAAAAGAAACTCATTGCCATTGAGTCGATTCAAACTCATAGAAATTCTGTAGGACAGAGTAGAACTGCCCCATAGGGTTTCCAAAGAGCAGCTGGTGGGTTCAAACTGCTGAACTTTTAGTTAGCAGCCAAGCTCTTAACCACTGCGCCACGAGGGCTCCCTCCTAAGATTAGGAATGAGAAAAATATGCCTGTTATCACCACTTCTACTTAACATCTGTTGGGATTCCAAGCCAACAGTGTACAGTGCAATAAGGGAAAGACATATATACATACACATATACACACGTATGTATATGCATATATGTATTATATGTGTACATATGATGGAAGGAAAAAATAATATATGGTCCTTATCTTCAAATGGCCTCTAAGAATAGCTTGATATAAGCCCTTTGAGACTGATACCTTTAAGTCCTTAATTACATAAAGGAAATGAATAGGTGACCAGGTGACTAGTATACGAGATATGCACAAAGAAGGACTGAATATGACATAACCCGAAATGACCAAATAAAAGTGGTATTTTATATGACAATGGAGGAGAAATGGTTTGGAGACATTATTGAGAAACCCTAAGCAAATTTAAGGTACATGGAAGAATCATGAATATCCAGTTGAATATTTTGGATAACACTAAGAAGTTTAAATAAAGAAGTGGGGTTTATGAAGCAAATCCCAAACAGTAGTCAGGACTCAAGCAGTCCTTCTGCATTTCACAGAGTCAAAATCCAAACAGGAATAATGAGAGGCAGCCTTCTTTTAAACATCAAACTTTCACTTTAATCATTTTGAATGTCAGTTTTCCTTAACTGGCTGCATACTTCCCAGACTTCTTGAAAATCATACTATATATATTCCAATCTTTTCTTAACTATTTATACATATCAAACTCTCTGCATCTTGAGAATACAGGGATGGCCTCAAGATTTGGCTATTTATATCAAAGTATCCTGTAATTAAAACTTAGTGTGTTCATTCCCTGCAAGTTCACTTAATAGGAGAATTCTGTGATGAGTTTACCTTGGTGAAGTTGACTATCCCCCAACAATCCTGTATAGAAAATTAATTCCAAGAGGATTATTGGTGTTAATATAAAAGAAAAAAAAATCTCTAATGCTTCTAGGAAAATGCCAAGAGAATACATTCCTGAATGGTGGTAGAGAAAGTTTTGTTTGAACAGGATATATAAAGCACTATTCATAAAGAAAGGGAAACAATATGTTGAACTACAGTTAAATTATTACCATTTCCTCAGAAGACAGCATTATGGAGAGTAAGCACTCAAGCTATAGATTGGGAAGAGATATTTTCAAGGGATATAACTGAAGAATAACCATCAAAAGAGCAAATCCTCTCTGAATCTCAAACACATTTACACCTGAGATCAAATTTTACACATTTCCAAAGTTTTGGAAGAGCTGTTATTTTAATTTTACTACATCAACTCTTCTAAAAGTAGATCAAAAAGTTAGAGTGCAGATTAAACCGTATAATGAGCAGTTAACTCAATTACTTTTAATGACCATAAAAAACGGATATGTCCAAGAGTAAGGCACAATCTCATCCAGGGTCATAAAAGTCTATTTTATGTGCTGTAAATCTCATGGGAGCTGTGAAGGATGTGTCCTCTCTCCTAGTCTAAAACCTCATGGCTTGTCTGATTGCCCTTTACGAGGAGTGGAGGTTAGTATCTCTTGCCTATAAAATCTCTTGCCTATTATACGAGAAATGCAGATAAAAAAAGATTATGAACTAAATATGCACATTTGCAAACACACAGATATTTACTTAATTCCCTTTATTCCAAAAGCATTCAACTTTTTAAAATTATATCTGAAACCCTTCTTGTTTTTTAAAAAAATTAAGATGTTTCATAGCACATTTTGAAAAACTCCAATTAAGTCTCATGATATTGTTAGTGTAATCAAATATTATTCACTCTCCCTAACAATATAAGAAGTGACAAATTCACATAACTACTTGGATATTTTAAAAGAAAAAGCCCAGACACTTTTGTACGCAAAATATCTAGGCAATTAAGAAGAAGAAGAAGAAAAAAAAAGCAGAATTTGTTTTACTCTAGGTCATATCTTTTATTCTTTTTTTCACTTTGCATGTATAGGCACTATTTGCAAAATTAAACCAGTCAACCATATATGAACATCTGACACTCATAATGAGAATTCGTTACCAACAATTTTGTACTGTTATTTAAATATAAACTTTCTATAGGAGAACTCTTTCACAGTTTTAAAGTACATATTCTAGACCGTGAGACAATCTGTCTTTGGCTATTATTTCCCATGAAATCTTTTAACTGTTGTTTATTATAGCTACTATTTATGATAATGCTGTTGTGTGCATTATTACAGCCTTGTATTTTCAGTAAAATGTCCAATAAATGTATCTTTAAAATGCATTCTTTTCTAACTACTTGAGATAAAATGTTGCTATCATTTTACCAAACTGCACAAGCACATAAACATGGCAATAATAAATGTTTTAAAGTTTCTAAAGCACTGAGTGGTAGGAGATTAATCTGCACCATCACAACCTCTTTCATAACAACGTTTTTTAATGAGTCAGATTCATCTACTCCATTTTGACAGCAAAAAGTGGATGATTTCTTGAAGAGATATGTCAGTAGAAAGAACAATATGAATTCGCCCTGCACTTTAAAGGTCTGAAAACAGAGAATGAAACTTTTCAATTTAGTACAGAATATAACTCTTTATCTACCTTGGTTTCTTCCCAGATCACAGATTCATCATTTAACCTAGAACTAGATGTTCTAAATGGAAAAAGGGAATCGTTCTAAAATTAATGTTACACGGTGGTATTTGTTCCACTGAATTTAAAGCAATTTCCTTCATCAGCATATGTCCTGATTTTGCTGCTGCAAAGATGAGATGGAACAACCTAGAAGTCCTAAGAAATAATACTATTTATTACATTACACAAATATTTTAGGACAAAAAATATAGGTCTGACTAAAATATTGTAGTATACTTCAAGTAGAGTCTCCTTATATGGGTAAAGTGCTACACAGTTTTTGTTTGTTTTGTTGTTTGTTTAGTACTTTGCCTATTTGGAAGTGTTTCTTTACTTTCCTGATACATATTATAATTTCTTCATGCTTTTCTAAGGAAAGAATTAAAAGAACCCTTGATAACTTGACTAAGGCAATGGATATATGCCCACTAGATATCATTTTACAAATAATTTCACAGAATTCATATACACCTGCAATTCATTGGCCTCTCTAGGGATTTATGGATACTGTTAAGAACTCGGGATTCCTGGTGGCACAGCAGTTAAAAGTTATGACTGCTCATCAAAAGGCCAGTAGTTTGAATCCACCAGTCACTCCTTGGAAACTCTATGGGGCAGTTCTGCTCTGCCCTACAGGGTCGATATGAGTTGGAATAGGGTCAGTATAAGTTGGAATTGACTCAACTGCAATGGGTTTGGTTTTGGGCTTTGGTTAAAAAATTCTTCTGTAGAGATTTATCAGTAGTATATGTGGTGGTCACTAGGGTTGTCCTTAGATATTCCAGTTCTTTTCTCTTTCTATATACTTGGTAGTGGTTTGATTGTACTTACCCATCTAATATTAAGCATAGCCATACAACTTGCTCTGGACAATGAAATATAAAATATTTAAGAGCCAGATTCTATTATTCATTTTTATTTTTATTCATTTTATTTCTCAAGAACTGTAGAAATATGTGTTGAAGTAAGCCTATATAAGCTTAGATCTTAAGGAGAACCCCCTACATTGAACATTAAGCATGAGATAGAAATAAAAGTTTGCTGTATTAAACCTCAGACTTTTTAGTGGTAGGAGGTGATTTTTCTGCTGCATTATTACCAGGCCTATCTCAATTCATACTGTGTGCTTTCATATCCTTTATAATGATAAGAAGAGTATATTTAAATAATTCTTTTTTCTCCATAGTACGTATGTGTTTTTAGGTGCCGTTGAGTCAATTCCAACAAACAGCAACCCATGTGACAGAGTGGAACTGCCTCATAGGGTTTTCTTAGCTGTAATTTTTTATGGAATCAGATTTCCAGGTGTTTCTCCTGCAGAGTCACTGAGTGGGTTCAGACCACCAACGTTTCAATTAGCACCCGAGCACTTAACCGTTTGCACCACCAGGCCTCCATATACTAAGTATAAGAGCTTTAAAAAAAAAAAAATAGTGTTTCATAATAACAATGGTCAGCATAAAATATATCACTGATATTTAATGTAAAAAGATAAAATTTGACACATTTCTAAGCATAAAGTGACAATTCATATATCCAGAACTCAGCCAACAAGCATTTGAACTATGGGAACTTTTTCTAAGATCATCCCTCAGAGACTGGTTACTCTGCCTAAGCGTCTAACAATTTTTGTTCTCTCTTTTTCAAACCAAAAAAATAAAATATTGCAAACCATAGATTAGAATTGATCATGCCTACTGACAGCTGCTAGAAGGAACAGCTGATGAAAAGGGAATAAGAGGGAAAACAATGCAAACATTAATCACTAGGAATTAAAAAAAAAAAGACACTGAATTTAGGGCCAAATAACCTTAAATATCTCATTTGGGAAACGTACCAGTAAAACAGGTAAGGTTCTACCAAAAAACCCTTTATTGGATTATACAATGAATAAAACTCATCTACAATGAATTAAACTCATCATATTTCATAACAGCCTACAATTAAAACCAAAAAACCCCAAACCCATTGCTGTCAAGTCGATTCTGACTCAACAGAGACCTTATAGGACAGAGTAGAACTTCCCCATAGAGTTTCCAAGGAGACCCTGGTGGATTCAAACTGCCAACATCTTGGTAAGCAGCCATAGCACTTAACCACTATGCCACCAGTGTTTAGAATTAAAATAAACACTCTAATAATTATATGTGGATATTAGGTGCCATTGAGTCCGTTTAGACTCACAATGGCCCCATGAATAACAGAACAAGAAGTTGCCTGGTCCTGTGCCATCCTCACAAAGGTATGTATATTTGAGACAATTGTTGCAGCCACTATGTCAATCCATCTTACTGAGGGACTTCCTCTTTTTCATTGACCCTCTACTTTACCAAGCATAATGCCCTTTTTTGGGGATTGATCCTTTCTAACAAAATGTCCAAAGTAAGCAAGATAAAGTCTTGCCATCCTTTCTTTGCTTCTAAGGGGCATTCTGGCTGTACTTCTTTCAAGACAGATTTGTTAATTCTTCTGGCAGTCCGTGGTATATTCAATATTTTTTGACAACACCATAACTCAAACACCTCAATTCTTCTTCAGTCTACCTTTTTAACTGCCCAGCTTTTGCATGCATATGAGGTTATTGAAAAGACCACACTTGGGTCAGGCACACCTTAGTCATCAAAGTGACATATTTGCTCCTTAAGATTTTAAAAAGACATTTTGCAGTGGATTTGCCCAATGAAATTATGTCATTTGATTTCTTGACTGCTGCTTCTCTGGGCATTGATTGTTAATCCAAGTAAAATTAAATCCTTAACAACTTCAATATTATCTCCATTTATCATGACGTTGCTTACTGGTCTAGTTATAAAGGTTTTTGTTTTCTTTATGTTGAAGTGTAATCTATACTGAAAACTGTAGTCTTTGATCTTCATCAGTAAGATGCCACATTCTTCTTCATATAGTCCAGTTTCTCAGATTATTTGCTCAGCATACAGATTGAATTTAAGTATGGTGAGAGGATACAACCCTGACGCACACCTTTTCTGATTTTAAACCATGCAGTATCACCTTGCTCTTTTTGAATGATTGCCTGTCGATCTATGTACAGTTTCGACACAAGCACAATTAAGTGTTCTGGGATTCCCATTCTATGCAGTGTTATCCAGAATTTGTTATGATCCATACATTCAAATGCCTTTATAGTCAATAAAACACAGGTAAACATCTTTCTGCTATTCTCTCTTTTCAGCCAAGATCCATCTGACATCAGCAATGATATCCCTTGTTCCATATCCTGTTCTGGATCCAGCTTGAATTTCTGGCAGTTCTCTGTATATGTATAGATGAGCCATTTTTGAATTGTGTTTAGCAAAATTTTGCTTGCATACGACATTAATGATATCATTTGATAATTCTTGAATTCCTTTGGATCACCTTGCTCTGGAATGGGCAAGTATATGGATCTTTTCCAATCAGTTGGCCAAGTAGCCGTCTTCCAAATTTCTTGGCATAGATGAGTGAGTTGCATTGGTTTATTGAAGCATCTGAATTTGTATTCCCTCAATTCCTGGAGCCTTGTTTTTTGCCAATGCCTTCAGAGCTGCTTGGACTTCTTCCTTGAGTACCACTGGTTCTTGCTCATACGCTACCTCCTGAAATGGTTGAACATTGACTAATTCTTTTTGGTACAGTGACTCTGTATATTCCTTCCATCTTCTTGTGGTATTTCCTATGTCATCCTTTTTTTTTATAAGTATAGTATACCTTGGTACAAATAGCTAAATCTTCAGGTTACCAATCTATCCTGTCAAAGTATGTATAATAAGTTATCAAGAAACTATTAAAATTGACCAGATTTACTGGCCTGACAGACTGGAGAAACCCTGAGAGTATCGCTCCCAGACACCCTTTTAGCTCAGTGGTGAAGCACCTCCTAAAGTTCACCATTCAGCTGTGGATTGGACAGCCACATAAAACAAAACAGGACTAATGAGGCACAGCAGTCCAGGGACAAGGACTAGAAGGCAGGAGGGGACAGGAAAGCTGGTGATAGGGAACCCAAGGTTGAGAAGGGAGAGTGTTG
>NW_004443979.1:13987852-13991509 GCF_000243295.1 Trichechus manatus latirostris
GCATTATCTACGTGAGATCAAATTGACAACAGCAACTCAAAAGATTTGATGGGAAGCCTAGGGGACAGTGAGTTGAAGATAATGGTGATGGAATAATTTGAAAAAGGATGGTGAGAATAGCAGCACAACTGGAGGAATGTAATCAATGTCAATGAATTGTACGTGTAGAAACTTTCCAAATGGTGTAACTTTGGCTATGTATATTTTCACCAAAAAAAGGTTCTCAAGGTCGAGAAGGGAGAGTGTTGACATTTCGTGGGGTTGTTAACCAATGTCATAAAACAATATGTGTACTGTTTGTTTAATGAGAAACTATTTGTTCTGTAAACCTTCATTTAGGTACAATAAATTTTTTTTAAAAAAACTATTAAAATAGCTACAATATATATTTTTAAAAGACAATGAAGTATATATCCCAGTAGGTGATAAAATGACTGAAAAATAATTTAAGTTTTCATTTTATAAATCTAAGAAAAGAACAACCTTTTATTTCTATAAAAGGATGGAATGATTAAGAATAGAACAGAAATGAATGACAGACTCTTTCTGCCTAATACATGCTATAAATCTCTATCTGCATCCCACATACGTTGACATATAAGTTGCACCTCCATTATCAATCAGGTAAGACAATTTTTAATTTCCATTTCAATATCTTTATTGTTCTATGGGTTATTTGTAAGTATATTGTTTAACTTCTATGTAGTGAAGATATTCTAGTAACCTTTTTTCTGTTATTGTTTTGTCGCTTATTACATTGTAGTCAGAGAAGATAACCTACAAATAACTGTTTATCAGCATTGAATATAGTATTCATTGTAATGGTGGCTTTATCGCCTGAAAGAAAACACTTCAGGTTTTATTTGTCCAGTAAATATGTTGATGATAACTAGAATAGAATAAGTAGCCATTGTAACAAAGATACTTGAAGGCTAGAGTCTTACAAAATATTTTCAAATATTCTAATCCAATATAATCATCCTCACATAACTTATTTTATGTGAGCTAATGTTGCTATCTATATCTCCCCAATCTACCAGTAGAAGCAATCAGAGATGAAGTGCAAAAGAAAACTAAGACAGGTTTAATCTATTGTGTTAAATACTCTTCATGACTATGGAGTGTGTGACAGATAGAACTTAGGTTATCAGGCATCTCCATATGAGTAAAGACAAATGTCATTTAAGTTCTAAACAGAGCAAGAGAACTTGGCTTGTAAAAGAGCATTATATTTGAAGTAACTGAAAAGATTGCCACAGATAGATAGATGATAGACAGCGAGAGAGGAAGAGGGAGAGAGAGACGATTGATCATCCTACTCTTATTGGGTGTGTTTCAGTGAAAAGACTAAAGACGCTCGCAATCTGAATTCCTCATGCAAGGTAATACAAATTAAGAGACTGGTTTGCTCTATCCATACTTTTTTGGCTTGACAAAATCATAAAATTGAAGAACAAGGAATTGAACCAGTGAAGATGAGGAGTCACTTTTTTCTTTCCACAATATCTTAGCTTACATTTAAGAAACTAAGTTGAGTAAACAACTCAGAAGGCTCCAACTTCTAACGAGAGACATATGAAGAGGTCAAGTGATAGCTCCCTGAAGGAAACAAGACAATTTGGGGAGTAACCTTTCTAAAGCAACCATTTAAGGGTACTTGAAATTGATCAAAAAAGAATTAAAATATCAGAGGACTTTTTTTTTTTTTTTAATTGCTGCAGGTTTGGATAAAAAGTGTGCTGAGTCTTTGGCTGTCTTGCTTGAGGCTGTACATATCACCACCACCACAACATATCCCATCCTTGCTCCCAGCTCAGTTGGTTCTTTCTTGGCTAGAAACAAACTAACAAAAAAAAAACGCAAAACACCTGTAGTCACCAGAGGTGGGAGACTCTAGATTATTTAAATTTGGGATAATCTTCACTACTCTCTTTACACAATTGTTTGCTAGACTACAATTGGAAGAACTCAAAAATAAAAATAAAACAACAACGAAACACACACACGAAAACTCTAAGGCAACATAGTTATGAATATAGCATTAATATGGAAGAAGAGTAGCATTAAACAAATTTTAATATAAGAACTATCAGCAGATAAAAAGTAGTCTGAATTACTTTTATTCAGATAAAGGTATATTCTCAAGGAAAAGCAGACAAATATTTGGTTACAAATATGTTAGTTGCATTGTTATTTATAACAGAGAAATGATGGAATATTTAAATTAATCCTGATTTATTCATCTGATGGAACTACATGTAGATATTGAAATTATATTTGTTTATATTTTGATAATATGTACTTTAAGCATTAATTAAAAATACGTGTATTTTTCTTTAACATATGGTATGTTTTAGATATTTTAATAATTTGTATAGGCGTTTTTCATTTGGCAAAACGTTTTTATCAGTTTCCCAAATCTTCCCCTACTCCTTCCATTAGCAAGAAATCTGAAAATTACCTCTTACCTCAATTTTCAGTTCCCACCAAACTCTTAATCTTATTGTTGTTTTATATCCCCCTGCCATACTTATGGAGCCCTGGTGGCCTAGTGGTTAAGCATTGGACTGCTAACAAAAAGGTTGGCAGTTCAAATCCCCACCAGCTGCTCTTTGGAAACCCTATTGGGCAGTTCTGCTTTGTTCTATAGAGTAGCTACGTGTTGGAATCAACTCGACGTTAACGGGTACCATACTGGCAGAGAAGCCCTGGAGTCACAGTGGTTAAAGTGCTTGGCTGGCAACCGAAAGGTACGTGGTTCAAACCCACCAGCCGCTCTGTAGCAGAAAGATGTGGCAGTCTGCTTTCCTAAAGATTTACAGCCTTGGAAACCCTATGGGGCAGTTCTACTCTGTCCTATAGGGTCCTATCTGCTAGAATTGACTCAACAGCAGTGGGTTTAAGTTGTCAGTTTCCCATACTGACAAGGAGACCTGGTGGCACAGTAGTTAAGAGTTCAGCTGCTAACCGAAAGGTTGCCGGTTCAAACCCGCCAGCTACTCCACGGGAGAAAGATGTGGCAGTTTGGGTCTGTGAAGATTTACAGCCTTAAAAACCCTTCAGGGAAGTTCTACTTTGTCCTACAGGGTTTCTCTGAGTCGGATTCAACTAATGAGCAATGTTTTTCTTTTTTGTTATTATTATTATTTTTTTTTACTATCTGATGTATGTAAAATTCACACCATTCCTTAAAATCACTTTCTTTTACCTACCCCCGCCCGCCTTCAAAAACAAAAACAAAATAACGCTACTCAGAGCATTTCTACATCTAATTAGACGTGGATATACAAAATGAAATAATATCAAATTGCCAAACAGCAAAAAAAGAAAAACAGAAATAAGAAATTTCTGTACCTATTGGGAATTGCTTTACTCTATGCCATTCTCTTGACTGACTCCCCACCAGGCATCATTTTGTAAGTCTCTTCTCCCTTTCCTGATAAACTTTTACATTCTCCGAGCAGTCCCCAAACTCCTATCAACGTTTGTGAAGGGCAGTTTATCTACATCTCTAGCTTTAGACCTTGCTGAAGAGGGCCAGAGCATCTTACTTTCACATACTGGATGGAGAGACCACTTCAAATAACAGTTTTTCCTACCATCCTTATACAGTTCTTAAGAAAACTTATTAAAAGTAAAATTTTACAATTAAAGCCT
>NW_004443979.1:13991609-14017741 GCF_000243295.1 Trichechus manatus latirostris
GCATTATCTACGTGAGATCAAATTGACAACAGCAACTCAAAAGATTTGATGGGAAGCCTAGGGGACAGTGAGTTGAAGATAATGGTGATGGAATAATTTGAAAAAGGATGGTGAGAATAGCAGCACAACTGGAGGAATGTAATCAATGTCAATGAATTGTACGTGTAGAAACTTTCCAAATGGTGTAACTTTGGCTATGTATATTTTCACCAAAAAAAGGTTCTCAAGGTCGAGAAGGGAGAGTGTTGACATTTCGTGGGGTTGTTAACCAATGTCATAAAACAATATGTGTACTGTTTGTTTAATGAGAAACTATTTGTTCTGTAAACCTTCATTTAGGTACAATAAATTTTTTTTAAAAAAACTATTAAAATAGCTACAATATATATTTTTAAAAGACAATGAAGTATATATCCCAGTAGGTGATAAAATGACTGAAAAATAATTTAAGTTTTCATTTTATAAATCTAAGAAAAGAACAACCTTTTATTTCTATAAAAGGATGGAATGATTAAGAATAGAACAGAAATGAATGACAGACTCTTTCTGCCTAATACATGCTATAAATCTCTATCTGCATCCCACATACGTTGACATATAAGTTGCACCTCCATTATCAATCAGGTAAGACAATTTTTAATTTCCATTTCAATATCTTTATTGTTCTATGGGTTATTTGTAAGTATATTGTTTAACTTCTATGTAGTGAAGATATTCTAGTAACCTTTTTTCTGTTATTGTTTTGTCGCTTATTACATTGTAGTCAGAGAAGATAACCTACAAATAACTGTTTATCAGCATTGAATATAGTATTCATTGTAATGGTGGCTTTATCGCCTGAAAGAAAACACTTCAGGTTTTATTTGTCCAGTAAATATGTTGATGATAACTAGAATAGAATAAGTAGCCATTGTAACAAAGATACTTGAAGGCTAGAGTCTTACAAAATATTTTCAAATATTCTAATCCAATATAATCATCCTCACATAACTTATTTTATGTGAGCTAATGTTGCTATCTATATCTCCCCAATCTACCAGTAGAAGCAATCAGAGATGAAGTGCAAAAGAAAACTAAGACAGGTTTAATCTATTGTGTTAAATACTCTTCATGACTATGGAGTGTGTGACAGATAGAACTTAGGTTATCAGGCATCTCCATATGAGTAAAGACAAATGTCATTTAAGTTCTAAACAGAGCAAGAGAACTTGGCTTGTAAAAGAGCATTATATTTGAAGTAACTGAAAAGATTGCCACAGATAGATAGATGATAGACAGCGAGAGAGGAAGAGGGAGAGAGAGACGATTGATCATCCTACTCTTATTGGGTGTGTTTCAGTGAAAAGACTAAAGACGCTCGCAATCTGAATTCCTCATGCAAGGTAATACAAATTAAGAGACTGGTTTGCTCTATCCATACTTTTTTGGCTTGACAAAATCATAAAATTGAAGAACAAGGAATTGAACCAGTGAAGATGAGGAGTCACTTTTTTCTTTCCACAATATCTTAGCTTACATTTAAGAAACTAAGTTGAGTAAACAACTCAGAAGGCTCCAACTTCTAACGAGAGACATATGAAGAGGTCAAGTGATAGCTCCCTGAAGGAAACAAGACAATTTGGGGAGTAACCTTTCTAAAGCAACCATTTAAGGGTACTTGAAATTGATCAAAAAAGAATTAAAATATCAGAGGACTTTTTTTTTTTTTTTAATTGCTGCAGGTTTGGATAAAAAGTGTGCTGAGTCTTTGGCTGTCTTGCTTGAGGCTGTACATATCACCACCACCACAACATATCCCATCTACCAGAAAAACTGTTATTTGAAGTGGTCTCTCCATCCAGTATGTGAAAGTAAGATGCTCTGGCCCTCTTCAGCAAGGTCTAAAGCTAGAGATGTAGATAAACTGCCCTTCACAAACGTTGATAGGAGTTTGGGGACTGCTCGGAGAATGTAAAAGCTTATCAGGAAAGGGAGAAGAAGCATATCTGTAATAAAACTGCATATATCAGTGAATTACATTCCTCAAGGCATTCATGTTTATGCTTATAAAAGTGTATATTTATCAATATTTACCCAACACTGTAGGATATTAGGTTTTTCTAAGTACAAAATCTTCAAAACAATAGATGCCCACTTATTATAAAATTTACCACTAGAGATTTATAAATCTGATAATCATGTATGTTGTTCCACTATTAATTACTGTGTGTAATAAACTACCCTTAAACTTATTGGTTAGAAACAAGAATCATTCATTTGGCTTACAAATCTACAATTTGGCAAGGCTTAGTTGGAATGATTCATCTTTGTTCATGCTGGGTCAGGTGCGGCAGAAATGGGCTGGAGTATGCTGCCAGCTTGGCTCATTCACATTGCTGGTAAGAGTGTGCTGGCTGAAGTCATTGTTTTCTGTGGTCACCGAGCTCAGGTCTTCTCCATGTAATTCCTTCATGAAATGCTTACACTTCTTAAGCCTCCTTCAGATACTTTTGTGTCTTTGTTTTTTGCTCATCTAGCTCACTCCTCTCCTTCCAGTGTTCCCATTACACATATGTTAGTATGCTTCACATTATCTCAGAGGTCTCAGAGACACACTTCATTTTTATTCAGCGATTTGTTTTTGGTTAATTTTCTTTTCATTAGATGATTTCCATTGATCTATCTTCAATTTCAGTGGTTCTTTCTATTGCCATCATAAATCTGCCTCTGGGCATGTCTGGCAAGTTGTTCATTTTACATCAAGTTTTAGTGGTACTTTGATAGAAAAATTTCACAACCATTGCCATAATATAGGATGTGAAGACACATATGCAAAATTTTTAGAAAGGAATATGTAATTTTTCTTCAACGAAAGAATAGGTCAGTATTCAAAAGCAGTTTTCTTTTTCAATACAATCAGTAATAGTAGTGATGATATAAATTCCTTAAAACCATTCAGTGGAGAAAATGGTTTCCTACTTCTGTGTTTCCCATAATTTGGTAGTTTCTTTCAAACCTTACTTTACCTCCTTCATAGAAAAAAGTAGAGTATCATAGAAAAAGAAGGAGATGTTCAATGAAATGGATTGACACAGTGGCACAACAATGGGCTCAAACATATTTACGTTTGTGAGGGTGACTACAGGACTGGGCAGTGTTTTCGTCTGTTATACATAAGGTCTCTATGAGTCAGAGCCATCCATGGCAACTAACAACAACAAAGTAGATTAATTTTGACAAAGGGCTATAATGAAGTAGCATCAATAAAGAGCAACCTTCCTGTTTTTTGGGAAGGCAAATTCCAATATTTAAAAAAATTAGTTGTCAATTTTGGAGAAAAATGTGTATGTATATGTATATATACATATATATATACCAAAACAAAAAACCAAAACCATTGTGTCAAGTCAACGCCAACTCACAGCCACCTTATAGGAAAGAATAGAACTATTCCACCTGGTTTCCAAGAAGTAGCTGATGGATTCAAACTGCTGACCTTTTGGTTAGTAGTCGAGCTCTTAACAGCTGAGCCACCAGGGCTCCATATATAGTATTTTATTTATATATGTAAGAATATACAGTGAATGTAAATGTTTATAATTTCTTTTTATATCTGTGATGGATTGAATTGTGTCCCCCCCAAAATGTGTGTCAACTTGGCTAGAACATGATTCCAAGTATTGTGTGATTGTCTACCATTTGGTCATCTGATGTGATTTTCCTATGTGTTGTAAATCCTGCCTCTATGAAGTTAATAAGGTGGGATTAGCAGCAGTTATGTTAATGAAGTAGACTCAATCTACAGTCTTAAATCAATCTCTTTTATATCTAAAAAGTGAGCAGAGAGACATGGAAACCTCATACTACCAAGAAACAAGAGCCAGGAGAATAGTGAGTCCTTTGGACCTGGGGTCCCTGCACTGAGAAGCTCCTAGACCAGGACCTTCCCCCGAGCCCACAGAGAGAGAAAGCCTTCCCCTGAAGCTGGCACCATGAATTTGGACTTCTAGCCTCTTAGAGTGTGAGAGAATAAATTTCTCTTTGTTAAAGCTACTCACTTACGGTATTTCTGTTACAGCAGCAGTAGATATCTAAGACAATATCTAAACCAGTGTACTTCTTAAAATATACTGGTTAAAGATCAAATAATACTGATTATAATAATAACAATTGCCAGGGAGAGAAATTGATAATATAAGGATCCTAAAACAAACGATAATGTGCGTTAAATAATCAATGTTTTTATTTTTAAGAATTTTATGCAGATAATATTTCACTACACTTGCGATAAACCTGAAATTATTAACAAGTTCCATGTTACACATTTACCTTTATGTATTTTTCATAGCATCATTCAATGGATTTTAATTAAAAGAAGTGTGATTCATGCACATATATATATCAAAGAAGAGCTATAGAGTATGCAAAAGGAAAAGATAAAGATTCAATCAAATAGCATTTTTATTATTTATGCTTAATTAACTAGGGTAGAAATAAATTAGAATACATAAAACTGCATGCAAGGGATGAATAGCAAAAGATATTTTTCTCTATCAATAAATGCCTGTAAAACATTGACTATAATTTCATGAATCCAAAAAAGAGTCTCAAGCAGCATGTCATTTGCCGTCTGTGTCTTGCAGTTGTTTACCACCTATTTTTAAAAACAATTTGTCTGCTTAAAAATAAATCCCATTCAACAATAAATGACAAAAGATGCATAAAGGATATATTAAAAATAACACTGAAAATAATGCTTTGGAAATCTTTTTACTCTAAATTTCTTTTCCCCTCTAAAATACAACAACAAAAAAATCACAAATTAAAAAGTAGCTGGAATAACTTTTATTACTTATTTTAGGAAAAGTAGTTTCATGATTACTAGCATGTAGGCATTTGGATTTCTGCAAATCAAATTAAATTTTCAAAGATATTTTCTTCAAAAAGGCTAAAAAAAAAAAACCCTCAAATTGCTTGTCAACTACATTTAACTGAAAAATAATACTTTTTTGGAAACTTCCATTTTATGTCAGCTGACCCTATTTGAATATCTACATTTCATGCCGTGTAAATAGAACCTCTTTTGTGCTATTCTCTTCATCATTTTCTACATTAGCCCAATCTGGAATCCTAGCAACAGACCACTTTGCCATGTTAAATTTCTTTCTTTGAGCAAATAGCTTTTAAACGTCAAGTAGCAGACATTCAAGGATGGATGCTATTGAATATTTGACACTAGCACATTTAGCAACCTGGGTCATCACTTCCCTTCTCCAGAATTTTAATGAAAACCTTCTTATTAATTAAATCACTTAAACATATACTTAAATAAAATAATTTAGCTTTTTCGTTTGTTTTTTCTCATAAAAAAGATACAACTAACATTTGAATAGACTTTGGCAAAAGTGTCAAGCTATACTGAGCAAAATTATGTGAATGTCTTTCCTCAGTCTCCTAGCCAAAGAGGCCCTTTGTTTCCTGTCAAAGCCACAGACCCAGGTTAACAAGCTGGTTTGTGTTAGCTTATTCTTTTTCCTATGTATTTAATACACATAATTATGCACATATATGTCCTCAAATAAACATTCTTAGTTATATGAAGATTTTATTATTCTATATTTATTTTATTATGACTTGTATTTTTCACTTAACATGCCTTTGAGATACTTTCATATTAGCATGTATAGCATAAATATACCCCATTTTTAAAATCACATCACAACAGCACCCCCACAAAATAACAGTTAACAATTATTGAACATATTCTTTGTGTCAACTACTGCCATGAGTATTTGCATGAATAAAATCTTTCGCCCCCATAATCCTATGAGTTTGATAACTGTTCTTAAACTATTTTACAGAAAAAGAAAATTCAGAAACAGAAAGGTTAAGTATCTTTTCCAATATCACACAGTGAGTGTCAGAGTTGGGTTTGAGTTGATGTAATTTGGCTCTAGAGTTTGAGCTCTTAACCAGTGTACACCACTGATTTCCATAGAATGGTACTTTTCCATAAATGTTTGTACCATGGTTAACTATACTCCTATTGATACATTTAAAATATTTTTGGTTTCTATTATAGAAAGCAATGTATTTTTGAAAATATTTTCTAGGGATATGTATCATGTATGCATATATTCCTGTTTGATAAAATTTTGGAAGTATAATTTCTCAGATGAAGATTGCATATGCAAGTGATATTATTTTTTAAAAAATTATTCATGTGATTTTCCCCTTGACATTGCTAACTACAAAATATTTACCTCAGTTGATGGGAGAATTAGCTATTTGGAGAATAGGAAATGTGTAAATGTAAGATCAGGAATTTTTGCATCAGATTAGGAAAAAAATCTAATCTAACCCTCAAAGCTAGTATTATTCAGTAATACAGTAACATTGAAAATCAGGGTATTTTCTTGAGAGATGATTTTCCTAATTCTTTTATCATTTATCATTTACACAGTCAAGGTAGTAAGGATCAAGCTTGTATAATTACCCTGTGAAGTAGACAAAATGATTTTTTCATCTATGGCCACAATGGCATGAAGTGTGGTGTTCTATAGTAAAAGACTGAACATAGGGGAGATAAAAAGAAAACCAAATACTTTTAAAGTCCTGGGAGCTAAAGAGCTACTAAAGCTCATTAGGTTACTAAGAGTAAGATTGAGAATACAATGCAAGTGAATTAACATGATACAAGTAAATCAAGGAAAATTTGGCAGCACAAAGTTACATAGAAGGAGGCCCTAAGTGTTAGTATCTTAGTGTTTTTAGCCATGCTCAGTTTCCTTGAAAGGTCCCTAGGTGGCAAAAATGGTTAGCACTTGACTGCTAACCTAAAGGTTTGTGATTAGAACCCATCCAGTGGTACTGGGTTAAGATTATAGCCAGAAAATCCTATGGAATAGTTCTACATTGTAACTCATGGGGTCAGCATGAGTCGGAATTGACTTAATGGCAACAACACAACAACAGTTTCCTTGAGTAGTGAAACTGACCTATACATACCTTTTGAAAGTTACTTATACTCATTCTTTTAGGTCTGCTGTCGCTTCCTTGGAGAAGCTCTCAGACAGTAGTATGAATCTCTCATTTACCATATTTATTGCACTTTAAAATTATAGACATTTACGTAAACTTTATTTAAAAGCTAATTTTCCCCAAAAGACTGTAAATTTATGAGAGTGGAGATTGATTTTATTTTATGAACATTAACATATTATACTCAAGTAGCCAACATGGCACTATAGACAGAAGCATCATGCTGTCCCTCTGAAGCAAAGACCCAAAAAACTAAGTAAAACATATACAAACATCAACTCTGGAATCCTAAGCATCGAATGAAGGGATAAAGAATTAGCTCAAGCACTGAATGGATGAAGAAACTGGCAGGGAACAGAGACTGAGGAGAGCTGTGGAGTTGAGATCTCTGCCAGCTGGTACGGTATGGATTTGCCATCTTGGAGCACAGGCACCAACAATCCCAGACAGGGAGTATGGGAAGGCAATTTCACAGAGCTCCCAATAGGAGACAGAGCACCCTGTCCGCACATTACATCCTCTCCTTTCCCTCATGCCTCTCTGCACTACATGCCAAGTGCTGTGCCACCAAGGAGCACTTGTGCGGACCTCCAGACTTGCCCCAGGCTGCCCCCGAGGCCCACCCTGCCAAGGACCCCACCCCAGAGCAAAACCTGTGCAGACCGCAGACCTATCCTATGTCACCCTCTGGCCCTGCCTCGCCAAGTTCCACACCCTCAAGCAGTATCCCATGAGCAACACTGGCATGTACTCCTGGACCCCACCCTGCCTAGTGCTGCTCCCCCAAGCAGGACCAATGCAGATCTCCAGACCCCCAGACCCATGCCACAGGCCTCAGTTTGTGCCATGAATGACCTCTCTACCCTGCTGAACCTGTCCTACTGCACCACAGCTGAGTGATGAGCTCTGCTAAACTGGACAAGGTGGTGATAAATATTTTGCCTGCAGATGACCAAGCAACAAAACATGCCCAGCCCAGTTGTCCAGAAATAACCAAATAAAGCAAAAAAAGAAGACAAAACAACCAAACCTACAATCAATAAACAAAGAAAATAATTTCTGAATGTTTCAGAGACAGCAAACAATATCAAAACATATATTAAAAAAAAAGAAAAAAAAAAAAAAAACAAGGCAGAATGGCTCCAGTAATTGACAAAAATAAAACACCAAATGACCATCCAGTAGAAGAAAAGGCACTGGACCTACCTGATAGGGAATCCAAAAGTCTAATATTCAGGGCTCTCCAAGAAATTAGGAAAGAGATGAATGAAAACACAGACAAAGCTAAGGACAAAATAGACAAAATCATGGAAAATACAGACAAAATCAGGAAAAACACAGACAAAGCAATGGGAGAATTCAGGAAAATGATGCAAGACAAAATATCAAAATAAAAAACAAATAGAAATCATTCAAAAACAGCTATTTGAAATCCAAAAAATAAACAACAAGATTTCAGAAATGGACAATGCAATGAAGGGCTTTAGGAGCAAATTTGAAACAAAGGAAGACAAGATCAGCAAATTGAAGATAAATCCTTGAATACCACTTTACTGAAAAATCAGAGAAAAGAATGAAGAAAGATAAAGAAAACCTAAGAACTATGTGGGATACAATCAAGAACAAAAAATTCTGTGCAATCACAGTTCCACAACAGGGGGAGAAAATGGAAAAAACAGAGAGGATAATTGAAGACTTGCTGACAGAAAACTCCCTAATATCATAAAGATATAAAGCTGACCACCCAAGAAGCACAACAATCACCATATAGGGTGGACCCCAAAAGAAAGTCTCCAAGACATACCATAATCACCTTACCAAAACCAAAGAAAAAGAATCCTGAGAGTAATCCAAGACAAAGAAAAGTCACTTACAATAAGACTAAACTTTGATTACTTGGCAGAAGCCATGCAGGCAAGAAGGCAAGGGATGACATATATAAAACCTTGAAAGAAAAAATTGCCAAGCAATCCTGCAAAACTCTAGCTTAAATATAATGGCAAAATTAGGACATTTCCAGATAAACAGAAATTAAGGGAATATGTAAAAACCAAACCAAATTTACAAGAATTATTAAAGGGAGTCCTTTGATTAGAGAATCAAAAACATCAGACAATAACCTGAATTTAGGAACCAGGACAGCATCAGCCAGGTACCAACCTAGGTAATCAACTCTGAAGGATAAAACAAAACTAAAAGATTTACAACAGGGAACTAGAGACATCAATCTGTAAATGATAACAATGTCAGAACAATAAAAGGGAAATAAACAGCCTAGTATAGAACTTTCAAAAGCAAAGGAAGTCAGCGTTATAACAAGTAATTAAAGACTGGTTCAAACTGAAGGAGATAGGGGTAAATTTCAAGGTAACCACAAAGAAAGCTAAAAAACCTACTCGACAAAATAAAGAAAAATAAAATCTCAGTAAATGTAAAGTCTAAAATAAACAGAAGAAATGAAAACAAAATCCACAAACAAAAGGAACTCAATACAGGAGAGTAAAAGGAACAAAGAAAGTGTCAGCACCACAAAAAAAAAAGAAAAATCACTATGAAATTACAGCAATAAACTCACATCTATCGATAATCACACTGAACATAAATGGCATAAATGCACACATAAAGAAGGACAGAGAGACAGAATGGATAAAAAAACAGAATCCATCAATATGCTATCTACAAGAGACACACCTTAGAAACAAAGACATAAATATATTGAAAATCAAAGAATGGAAAAACTATATCAAGCAAATAGCAACCAAAAAACAGAAGGAGTGACGATACTAATCTCAGATAAAATAGACTTTAAGACAAAATTTACCATAAAAGACAAGCAAGGACATTATATAATGATTAAAGGGACAATCTACCATGATGATATAACCATAATATCTACACACCTAGTGACAGGGCTCCAAAACATATAAACAAACTCTAACAGTGCTGAAAAGAGAAATTCGCAGTTCCACAATAATAGAAGGAGACTTCAACACACTACTCTCAGTAAAGAGTACAACATCTAGAAATAAACTGAAGATACAGAAGTTCTAAAAGCCACAATCAACCAACTTGATCTCATAGACATATATAGAACACTCCACCCAACAGCAGAAAATTATACATGCTGTTCCAACACTCATGGAATGTTTCCCAGAATAGACCACATCATAGGCCACAAAGAAATCCTCAACAAAACCCAAAACACTGAGATAATACAAAGCATCTTCTCTGATCACAACACCATAAAAGTAGAAATTAATAGCAGAAAGAGCAAGGAAAAAAATTAAAAACATGGAAACTGATTAATACCTTGCTTAAAAACCACTGGGTAATAAAAGAAATCAAAGATGTAATCCAAAAACTCCTAGAATCAAATGAGAATGAAAACACATCACACCAAAACTTTTGCGACACATCAAAGGCAGTGCTCAGAGGTCAATTTATACCAATATATGCACACATCAAAAAAGAAGAAAGGGATAAAATCAAGACGTTAGCTTTACAGCTTCGACAAATAGAAAGAAAACAGCAAAAGAAGCCACCAGCCACCAGAATAAAGGAAATAATAAAGATCAGAGCAGAAATAGGTGAAATAGAGAATAGAAAGAATCAACAAAACCAAAACCTGGTTCTTTGAAAGGATCAACAAAATCAAAAAACCACTGGCCAAACTGACAAAAGAAAAACAGGAGAAGAAGCAAATAACCCAAATAAGAAATGAAATGGGGGACATTACAACAGACTCAATGGAAATAAAAAGGATCATAATAGAATACTATAAAAAAAAATGTACTCCAACAAATTTGAAAACCTAGAGGAAATGGACAAATTTCTGGAAACACACTACCTACCCAAACTAATACAAACTGAGGTCAAAAATCTGAACAGACCCATAATGAGAAAAGATTGAAAAGGTAATAAAAAACTCCCCCCAAAAAATGTTCTGGCCTACGTGGCATCACTTGAGAATTCTATGAAACATTCAGAGAAGAGCTCACACCTGTACTACTCAAACTGTTTCAGAACATAGAAAAGAAAGAGAGACTTCCAAATTAATTCTATGAAACTAGCATAACCCTAATATCAAAACCAGGCAAAGACACCACAAAAAAAAAGAAAATTACAGACTAATTCCTTCATAAATATAGACACAAAAATTCTTAACAAAATTCCAGCCAATAGAATACAGCATTTTATTAAAAAAAAGAAAATATATAGCTCAACCAAGTGGAATTCATACCATGTATACAAGGATGGTTCAGCATTAAAAAATCAATCAATGTAATCCATCACATAATTAGAACAAATGAAAAGAATCACGTGATCATCTCAACTGATGCAGAAAAGGCATTTGGCAAAATCCAACATCCATTCCTGATAAACATTCTCAATAAAATAAGAATAGAAGGGAAATTTCTCAACATAATAAAGGGCATCTATACAAAACCAACAGCCAACATCATTCTCAAGGGAGAGAGGCTGAAAACATTCCCCTTGAGAGCAGAAACAAGACAAAGATGGCCCTTATCACCGTTCCTGTTTATCATTGTGCTGGAAGTCCTAAGAGCAATAAGGCGATAAAAAGAAATAAAGGGCATTCAAATTGGGAATGAAGAAGTAAAACTATGCCTATTTGCAGACCATATAATCCTGTACACAGAGAACTTGCAATACTCCACAAGAAAACTACTGGAACTAATAGAAAGATTAAACAGAGTAGCTGAATAACACGCTAGATAAACAAGATAAACATGCTAAAAACAGTTGGATTCCTACAAGTCAATAAGGAGAACTATGAAAGGGAAATCAGGAAAGCAATACCATTTACAATAGTCCCTAAAAACAAAATACATAGGAATTAATCTAACCAGGGATGTAAAGATCTATACAAAGAAAACTATGAAACTGTAGTACAAGAAACCAAAAGAGACCTACATAAATGGAAAAACATGCTTATGGATAGGTAGACTCAACATTGTGAAAATGTCAATTCTACTCAAAGCAATCTAAAAAAATACAATGCAATCCTGATCCAAATACCAATAGCATTCTTTAATGAGATGGAAAAACCAATCATTAACTTAATATGGAAAGGAAAGAGACCCCAGATAAGTAAAGCATTATTGAAGAAGTACAAAGTAGGAGGCCTCAAACTACCTGACCTCAGAACCTACTATACAACTATGGTAGCTACAACAGCCTGGTACTAGTACGACAGACACATTGACCAATGGAAGAGAATTGAGAACCCAGATGTAAATCCATCCAACTACCGTCACCTGATCTTTGACAAAAGCCCGAGCCCATTAAAAAGGAAAGACAGTTTTTTGCTTTTTTTAATTTTATTTTTTTTTAATTGTACTTCAGGTGAAAGCTTACAGAACAAATAGTTTCTCGTGAAACAGTAGTACACATGTTGTTTTATGACATTGGTTAATAACCCCACAACATATCAACCCTCTAACTTCTCAACCTTTTTTTTGGTGAGAATACACATAGCCAAAAATACACCATTTCAAAAATTTCTGCATGCACAGTTCAGTGACATTGACTACGCTCTTCCAATTGTGCTGTTATTCTCACTTAAGATGAGGGCTTACAGAACAAAAGAGTTTCTCATTTAACAGTTACTACAAATGTTGCCCTATGACAATGGTTAACAATCTCACAACACATCAACAATATCCTTACTCAAACTTGGGTTCCCTATCACCAGCTTCCTTGTCTCCTTCTGCCTTCTGGCCCTTGTCACTGGACTCCTGTACCTTGTTAGTCTCATTTGGTTTTACGGGGCTGTCCACTCCCAGGCTGAACAGTGAACCTCAGAGGTAACTTCACCACTGAGTTAAAGGGTGTCTGTGGGCCATACTCTCGAGGTTTCTCCAGTCTCCTTTAGGCCAGTAAATCTGGTCTTTTTTTTGTGAGTTAGAATTATGCTCTACATCCTTCAGCAGCTCTGTCCAGAACCCTCTGTTGTGATCCTGGTCAGAGCAGTCAGTGGTGGTAGCCAGGCACCATCTAGCTGTACTGGACCCAGTCCAGTGGAGGTCTTGGTAGCTGTGGACAACTAGTCCTTTGGACTAATCTTTTCCTTGTATCCTGTTCTCTTCATTCTCCCTTGCTCCCGAAAGGATGAGACCAGTGGAGTATCTTAGATGGCCGCTCACAGGCTTTTAAGACCTCAGACACTACTCACCAAGGTAGAAAGTAAAGCATTGTCTTTAAAGCTGTGAAAGACAGTTTTTTTTTTTAATAAATAGTGTTGGCAAAACTGGATGTCCATATATAAAAAAATGAATCAGATCCATGCCTCACACCATACACAAAAACTAATTCAAAATGGATCAAAGACCTAAATAGAAAACCAAAACTATAAAGATCACAGAAGGACAAATAAGGTCAATGCTAGGGGCCCTAATATATGGCATACATAGGATACAAACCATAACTAACAATACACAAAAGCAGAAGATAAGCTAGATAACTGAGATCTTCTAAAAATTAAACACTTATGCTCATCAAAATCTTCACCAAAAGAATAAAAAGAGAGCCTACAAACTGGGGGAAAAAAAATTGGTTATGGCATATCCAACAAAGTTCTAATCTCTAAAATCTATAAGGAAAATCCAACACCTTTGCAACAAAAAGGCAAATAATCCAGTTAAAAAATGGGCAAAGAATATGAAAAGACACTTCACCAAAGAAGACTTTCAGGAGGCTAACAGACACATGAGGAAATGCATAAGATCACTAGCCATTAGAGAAATGAAAATCAAAACTACAATGAGACCTCATCTCACCCCGACATTACTGGCACTAATCAAAAAAACAGAAAATAACAAATGTTGGAGAGGCTGCAGGGAGATTGGAGATCTTATGCATTGCTGGTAGGAATGCAAAATGTTACAACCATTTCAGAAAATGGCATAGTGCTTCCTTAAAAAACTAGAAATAGAAATACCATATGTTCCAGCAATCCCACTCCTAGGAATATATCTCAGAAAATAAGAGCCATGACACAAATAGACATATGCACACCCATGTTCATTGCAGCATTATTCACAATAGCAAAAAGACGGAAGCAACCTAAGTGCCCATCGACAGATGAATGGATAAACAAACTATGGTACGTACACACTGTGGAATACTACCTAATGACAAAGAACAACGATGAATCTGTGAAGCATCTCGAATCATGGATGAATCTAGAGGGCATTATGCTGAGTGAAATAAGTCAATCACAAAAGGACAAATACTGTGTGAGACCACTTTTATAAAAACTCATGAAAAAGTTTACACATAGAAATGAAACAATCTTTGATGGCTATGAGGGAGGGAAGGGGTGTGGAGGGAAAAACACTACCTAGACAATAGACAAGTGGTAACTTTGGTGAAGGGCAAGACAGTACACAATACCTGAGAAGTCAGCACAACTTGACCAAGGCAATCATAGAAGCTTCACAGACACATCCAAACTCCCTGAGGGACCAAGTTACTGGGCTGAGGGCTGGGGACCATGGTCTGGGCGATATCTAGCTCTACTGGCATAACATAGTTTATTAAGAATAAGTTCTACATCCTACTTTGGTAAGCAGCGTCTGGGGTCTTAAAAGCTTGTGAGCAGCCATCTAAGATTCTCCCCTGGTCCCACCCCATCTGGAGCAATGGAAAATGAGAAAACCAAAGACACAAGAGAAAGATCAGTCCAAAAAACTACAGGACCACAACTACCACTGCCTCAACCAGACTGAGTCCAGCACAACAAGATGGTGCCCGGCTATGACCACCAACTGCTCTGACAGGGATCACAATGGTCCCAGGCAGAGCTGGAGAAAAATATAGAACAAAATTCAAATCACTGAAAAAAGTCCACTTTTTGGTCTGACAGAGACTGTAGAAACCCCAAGTGTATGCCCCCTGGACACCCTTTAAATTCAGAACTGAAGTCACTCCTGAGTTCACCCTTTAGCCAAGGATTAGACAGGCTCATAAAACAAACAATAACACACATAGTTCAACCATGTGTATGAGACTAAATGGGCACACCAGCCCGGGGCAAGGACGAGAAGGCAGGAGAGAACAGGATACCAGGATGAATGGAAATGGGGACCCCAATGTCCAGAAGGGGAGACTGTTGAGGCACCGTGGGGTTTGCAACCAATGTCATAAAACAATATGGATATTAATTGTTTAATGAGTAACAAATTTGCTCTGTAAACTTTCACCTAAAGCATAATAAAAAAAAGAAAAGAAAATATACTCAATTAGTGAAGAAAATGACTGATAATAGGCACTCAGTATATATTTATTGAGTGAATGAAAGCATAACATTATAGTTTTAAAAACATGTTGTAACGTATAATCTCATTTGGTCTTTATTAATACTATCTTGTTGAATTTATTTGATAGCAGGTATGTGTCTTAGGCTGGGTTCTCTAGAGAAGCAAAACCAGTGAAGCACATATATACATATATATACACACACATATATATATATAATTATACATATATGGGGCGGGAGGAGGGGAATGAGAGAGAGAGATTTATCTCAAGGCAGTGGCTCACATGTTTATAGATGCTGGCAAGTCCCAAGTCTGTGAGTCAGGCATCATGCTGGAGTCTTCTACTGACTCATGTATTTGCGGGGGCTGACAAACCCAAGATTGGTAGGTCATACAGTAGACCACTGGATTACAGGCTATGGAGGCTGAAGAATCAAAGATTGGCAGGTAAGATGGTAGGCTGCTGGCTCACAAGCAGCAGAGGCTGATGAATCCTAAGATTGGCAGGCAGTATGGCAGGCCACTGGCTCAAGTCCCAAGAACTGGAGGTCAGATGATGATGAGCTGTATGCAGGATCCGAGTAAGCAAATGAGCTTTGCTAGAATGTCCAGATATATATATTGGATGTAGGCCACACCCCTGAAAAAACTCTGCTTACAACTGATTGGCTGATCACATCAGATCACATCATGGAGGACGACTACATTATTACAAAACTGCCAAATTGTATCATTACATAACTGTCAAACTACATCATTACATAACTGCCAAACCACCAAGAATCATAGCCCAGCCACGTTGACAACAACTGTAACCATCACAGTATGCTAACATAGATATGTACGCAACTCAGTAAGAATTGAGATGAGTATCCATATGATTTTATTGAAATATTTTCCAGATGATTAAAAAAAATTGTCTATTTTGAAATATAACTGTATTTTAAGTGCCAAAAACTGAATATGTAGAGACCGTAGTGTAAAGCAAGGAAGCAAATTTAGTCATTGACATAGAGATGACAAAAATACTTTTAAAGCAGAATAATGACTATTATTTTCTTTGAGGGAGGTAAAACAAGGCTTGAAAGAAATTCCCAAATTATATAGAATACAGAGATAGAAAACCATTCTCTCCATTGAACCATTTATAAGGAATTTATTTCACACTATTATTACTGATTTTATTGAAAAAGAAACCTGTTTTGGAATATTCACCTAGTATTTTGTTAAAAATAAATTATTTTCTTCTGGAAATTTTGCCGTGTCGTCACATCCTACATTATGGACATGGTTGTTAAATTTTTCTATCAAAGCACCACTAAAACTTGGTACATTGTTGAAATTTCTTTTAGTAGTTACATTTTTTTGTAAGAAATTTAGACAAATTGGGTCCTCTACTCTATAATTTGGAGCCCTAGTGGCACAGTGGTTAAGAGCTTGACTGCTAACCAAAAGGTCGTCAGTGCGAATCCACCAGCTACTCCTTGGAAACCCTATAGGGCAGTTCTGTCTGTCCTATAGAGTCACTATGAGTTGGAATCAACTCGACGGCAACAAGTTTTCTTCATAATTTAAGAGTCCCTCATATAGGGTCACATGGGGTTGCCATGAGTCCGAATATACTCAGTAGCAAATAACAATAACAACTCTAAAATATAACAGTGCCTCTTTTATTATACTCCATAATTTATACTTACATTTTAAGGATATTAAATTGAGTAAGTCTGATACCTGAACATCAAATGCTATTCATTTACCCTGTAACTTCTTATATCCATGAAACAAAGTCTGAGATAAGATATCAAATTTGAGTAGAGGATACCATAAATGTTATACAGAAGAGAAATCTGCTTAAAGTTGCCTTTATACTTTTATTGCAGTAATATACTCAGGAAAAGAAAAGAGCAAAATAGAATACTTCTATAATGCCAAGCTCCAGAGAATATTTCTGACTTTAATTTTACCACTTTATTGTTACAAAAATAATAGTCTATGTTTTCTGTTTGTTGAAATCCTTGTCGTGAGCCCATTTCAGGAGGGATGCAGCATTCATTAATCTGCATCTATCTGGCTATAGTAACTTTAATCTATTTGTGTATTTGTATGTCACCCTTGTCAACTTGTAAGTGACTGAATCATTGATGCAGGCCTTTATACTGACAAATGATGAAAATGAAACAGAGAGCACCAATACCATTTATAACAGGAACAAAGAGTATTGTTGGAAATATTTTCCTTTCAAGAACTTCATGTAAGGTATCAAACAATCCTTGGGTTTCACAGTCCTGAGGTTTGTAACAAATCCATTGTATCATTACAATGAAGAGCGATACATATAAAAAGTCTTTGAAAAGTTTTGATTTATGGGTTTAGAATTCTTCTAATCTGAAATGTTCTATCATTTTCTAAAGAGTGTGCCTCTCCTAAATTTTTCTCAGGGTCTTTATTGTAACCCATAAAGCAACCCAGCTAGAGGAGAACAGCTGGAGTACCCACAGGCATCACAGTTTGATTTGCCTGCCTGGTTTGTTATTCATGGTTTCTACAGGCTATTTGCTCTGTATCCTAACAAGACCCTGTAGGAGTCAATATCAGACGCGAGTTCACCCGAAAACTTCTTTCTACTCTCTGGTTTGAAAAAAATTGACATAACAAGCTCTTAATTTTATCCACTTCAACCTCAAACTCATATGTACAGAGATTTGGGAAACTGATTTAGTTTTATGGGTTCTGTTATTTTCTCTAGGCTTCTAGGCTTGTCCAAACTAACTGTCTGATAAGACAAGGAGTAGTATGGCCCTGATTTAGGTGAAAGCAGATTAATAAAGCAAACTGAAGAAAGCAACTCCCTGGTTTATATGACAATGTGTTTAATAAAAGTATCCTAGAGTTTGACGAGCTTTGCAAAATTGGTATAGTCATTAAACTACTTTCCGTTGGGGTATTTACAATCTGAGGCAGAATTACAGATTATATTAATGGATATATGGCCATTGAATATCATAACATAGTTGGTGTATGCTTGTGTATACTTGAGAAATAGTTGAATATTTTCAAAGCCACCTGTTACTCATGATTAAAATCCTGCTAACTTTCTTAATTCTCCAAAGAACATTTATTGTGTGTTAAAAAACTCTAATTTGTTTTTAATTAGAAACACCCACCTTAAATATATACAAGTTCTAGTAGTAATTTTACTTTGGTTACCAAAAATAAAAATGGTCTGTTTTGAAAAATTTAAACCTATTTACTAATGATCATGATTACTATTCAGAAATTAGGTTTTAATTGTGCATCAGTCATGTCATAATGGTTTATACTATTTTAGAAAAGCCATAGAAGAGGATAATGGATATTTAATAAATACAGATAATATTGACTAGTTTAGTAAAACAAGTGTTTAATCCTTGGATTATTGGGAGGTTCAAAGTAGTTTTGTCTCAGACATTGAATTCATCAAGGAAATTGACATAAAATAATAAATACACTTATTGGTTATAATTAAAGAACTGTTTTATCATTCAAACAATCCTTTTGTAAACCTTGCTGCTTATTTTTATAATAAAGTGATTAAGATTTGTATCTAGAAATATTCAATAATTGTGGCACATTAATAATTTAAAGTTCTGTGTTAAAGAGGAAAATAATGTTTGTTTATATCCATATAAATTATTAGAAATGAGATTTATTGGTAAAGGAAATTATAAGGTATGTGTATGGAAACTATGCAAAAGTTTTACAATATCTAATCAATTCTGTACAAGCTTATTATTTTAAATTCATAAATTTCAGAAAGCTGGCTTTGAAGCAGGGTTGCAGCTGAACTTTACGTAGGATTACAAAGTGTTTTTTTCAAAGTTAAATTCTTAAAAATACAGAAAAGATGCTAAATTTATCTTCATTTATGCCAACAGATGATTTGCTAATTAAAATAATTGTATAAGATTATATTTGGCTACAAATAACAGTAAAACTAACTTAACAGTGACTTAAAGAAGCTTGATTAGAATAGAAGAGGTTAGAATAGAATATGCCTTTGGAGAAAGATGTCAATCAGGAAAGGGTAAGGTAGACCCTTCTGGAGGGTTGCCGATATCTTGATCTGCCTGGGTGGTAGTTACGTGGATTTCTTAGGCTGGGTTCTCTAGAGGAGAAAAACCAGTGAAGCATATATTATACAACTGTTGTTGTTAGGTGCTACCTAGTCAGTTCTGGCTCATAGTGACCCTATGTACGACAGACCAAAACATTGTCCGGTCCTGCACCATCTTCATGATTCATTGTTATGCCTGAGCCCATTGTTGCAGCTACTGTGTCAGTCTATCTCGCTAAGGGTCTTCCGCTTCTTCACTGATCCTCTACTTTACCAAGCATGATATCTCCAGGGACTGATCCCCCTTGATAACATATCCAAAGTATGTGAGACGAAGTCTCACCATCATTGCTTCTAAGGAGCATTCTGGCTACTTCATCCAGGATAGATTTGTTGGTTCTTTTGGCAGTCCATGGTATATGCAATATTCTTCACCAACACCATAATTCAAAGGCATCAGTCTTCCTTATTCATTACCAGCTTCCTTATTCATTACCCAGCTTTCGTATGCATATGAGGCAATTGAAAACACCATGGCTTGGGTCAGGTGTACCTTAGTCCTTAAAGTGACATCTTTGCTTTTTAACACTTTAAAGAGGGCTTTTGCAGTAGATATGCCCAATGCAATGCATCGTTTGATTTCTTGACTGCTGCTTTCATGGATGTTGACTGTGGATCCAAGTGTAATGAAATCCTTTACAATTTCAGTCTTTTCTCTATTTATCATGATGTTGTTTATTGGTGCAGTTGTGAGGATTTTTGTTTTCTTTATGTTGAGGTGTAATCCATACTGAAGGCTGTGGTCTTTGATCTTCATCAGTAAGTACTTCAAGTCCTCTTCACATTCAGCAAGCAAGGCTGTGTCATCTGCATAACACAAGTTGTTAATGAGTCTTCCTTCAATCCTGATGCTATTCAAACAGCCCAGCTTCTCAGATTATTTGCTCAGTGTACAGATTAAATAAGTATCATGAAAGGATACAGTCCTGAAGCACACCTTTCCTGACTTTAAGCCATGCAGTATTCCCTTGTTCTGTTCAAAGGACTGCCTCTTGATCTATGTACAGGTTCTTCATTTGATCTATGTACAGGTTCTTCAAGAGCACAATTAAGTGTTATGGAATTTCTATTCTTTGCAATGTTATCCATAATTTGTTGTGATCCACACAGTCGAATGCCTTTGCATAGTCAATAAAACACAGGTAAACATCTTTCTGGTATTCTTTGCTTTCATCCACGATCTATGTGACATCAGCAGTGGTATCCCTCCTTCCATGTCCTCTTCTGAATCCAGCTTGAATTTCTGGCAGTTCCCTGTCAATGTACTCCTGCAACTGCTTTTGAATGACCTTCAAAATTTTACTTGCATGTGATATTAATGATATTGTTTGATAATTTCTGCATTCAGTGAGATCACCTTTCTTTGAAATAGGCCTAAACATGGATCTCTTCCAGTTGATTGGCCAGGTAGCTGTCTTCTAAATTTCTTGGCATAGAGAGAGATTTACTTCAAGGAAATGACCCACGCAGTAGTGTAGGCTGGCAAGTTCCAAATCGGTGGTTCAGGCTTCAGGCTTCAGGCTTCTCCTGACTCATGCGGTTGCAGGCACTGATGAACCCAAATTTGTCAAGTCAGAAGGTAGGCTTCTGGCTCACATGGCTTTGGGAGATGGCACAGGGTCACAGGGGCAGGAAGCAGAAATCTTGCCAGTGGATTACCAGGGGTAATAATGAGTGGTGCCACTCCCATTTTCACCCCTTGATTCCTAGATCTGTGAATCCTGAATATGAAAGAAACACCACCATATATTGGATGTTGGTTTAGAGCATTTACAGCCTCCTGGAGAACATTGCCCAAACCCTGCAAAGTATTGCCAACTAGCTAGCACTGTAATTCTGACTTAAGAAGGCCATTCTATCATTCTATCAAGCCAGCCACGTCAGGATGACAGGGAACATGGTAAGACCAGTGAATCCTGTGAGCATGGGCCCATTGCTGCACTTCATTTGCTGTGAAGTGAGTTTTTTGATTAGAAGCAATGCTGAGTGGGATACCATAACAGTGGATAAGGCATTCTGCAAGCCCACAGATGGTAGATTTAGCAGAAGCATTACATGCAGGGAAGGCAAGTCCATATCCAGAATAAGTGTCTGTCTATTCCAGTAAGAACAAAACACTGCCCTTTCTATGATGGAAGTGATCCAATGTAATCAACATGCCACCAGCTTTCTGGCTGATCACCCTGAGGAATGATGACATATCAGGGACTCAATGTTGGTCTCTACTGCTGGCAGACTGGGCATTCAGCAGTGTCTCTAGCCAAGTCAGTCTTGGTGAGTGGAAGTCTATGTTGTTTAGTCCATTTATAACCTTCATCTCTGCCACCATGGCCACTTTCTTCATGAGCCCATTGGGCAATGACAGCAGTGACTGGGGAAAAATGATAACTGGTTTCCACAGAATGAGTCGCTCTTTCCACTTGATTGTTAAAATCCTCCTCTGCCCAGGTCATCCTTTGGTAAGCAAATATCTTCACTTCTTTGCCTCATTCAGAGAGGTCTGTCCACCTACTTCTTCTCCATACTTTCTTGCCACCAATTTTCCAATCATGTTCCTACCAAGTCCCTGACCATCCAGCCAAACCATTGTCCATGGCACGCGAATCAGTAAACAATTGCACATTTGGCCATTCCTCCTTCCAAGCAAAGTGAACAACCAGATACACTGCTCAAAATTCTGCCCATTGGGAGGGTTTTCCTTCAAATACTGTCCTTCAGGGAGGTCCCAGAAAGGGGTTGTAGTGCTGCCACTGCCCATTTTCGAGTGGTGCCTGTGTATCACGCAGAACCATCTGTAAACCAGGCTTTAGTTTTCTCTTCCTTAGTGAACAGATCATAAGGAACTCCACATGAAGCCATAGGTGCCAACTAAGAGAAGGGACATAATTTGACAGGAGTGGAGACCATGGGTATCTGGGCCATTTCCTCATGCAACTTACTTGTGCCTACAGGTCCTACTCGGGCCCGATCTCGTATATACTACTTCTGTTTAATGATGGAGTGCTGCTGTGCACATCCAGCCTTATGGCTTTGTGGGTCTGACTTCATATTGCATGTGGCTGCTGCAGCTTAAGCCAGCATATCCGTGCTTCAGGTAAAAAGAAAGAGGAAGGAGCAAACTGGGTATGTATGCAAAGGGAGAGAGGAGGTGGTTATGTCTATTTTAGGAAAGCAAAACTTTTCCTGAATCCCCCAGCAAACTTCTGCTGAGGTTCCATTAGCTCATCTGAGTCAGATGGTCAAACATATTTTTCATTAGATTCGTTTCTTCCTGGGTGGAAGAATGGGCTCCTTTAGTACAAAATGACAGAATGGCTATAGTACAAACAGCAGTGTGCTATGCCATAAATCTATAATTTTACTAAAATTATTCTAAGAACATATTTGATGACCCAAAATGGATGAAATGAATGAAGCATACAAGTAAATGATTGTCTTTTCCTAATGAAGCTGAATTAATTATGTATTTGAATATTATAAAATACTATTTCCTCAAAAAATACTTTGATTCAACTTTTAACCCTTCCAATTAATTGGTCAGTCTTCTCTTAATAGCTTGAACAAGTGGTATGACCTGTGCTAATGACAGCTGCTCATTTACTTACGGAATGTTAAGGAAGCAGATATGTGCACTTCAGGCCAAAACCAAGAAGTTTTCAGAACAAAAAAAATGGGAAATTCTACCATGTATATTAATTATCACAAATCTACATGGTTAAGATACTACTTTAAATCTGGTTGATACAACCCCAATTAAAAAAATACTTGAATCTTATTTATTTAAATTATACAATATTCAGATATATGGATGTAATTTAGGGATGAAGTAGCAATAAAAGTTTCTCAGGCCTGATGGCATAAAAAAATACGTTTCTGATTTATGCGTCCGTAACACCTGCCAAGCTGGCAGCATAATTCACAATGCTCTTAGCAAAAAAAAATCTTTCATTTGAAGCAAGCTTCTGTTATGTGACGTTTTTCCTCCTGGCAGACGATGTGTTAAAAATGTACTATCTGGGAGACAGACCAGAGGCAGGTGCACAGGTTTTGATGTGGAAGGCTTGGCAGGTGTGACCCAGAATGAAATATATTCTCCTCAGAGGTACCCGTTGAGATCAGATGTTCATGAGGAAGACAATACTTAAATTATTCCAACATGCAAGTAATTATTTCTTAACGTGGTACTGTGACCTTGCTATAATTTCCACACTAGCAAATACATTTAAACCATGTTAATGACACCTGAACTACAGTGTTTCTGATCTGTAAAAATATTTACTCATATTTCTAATCTTCAGCTGTACTTACATTATGCAGTTAGTGAGATGGTAAATTAGTGTCTTAGTTATAAAGGGAAACATGGCTGTTAGTAACCAAAGTTACTTTTAATTTTATTTCTAGGCATTTTGCAGCATGGTGTCATTTTCCCTTCCCTCTTCTTCAAAGTCCACTTTATTTTCCTTTCCCAATCACATCTCCTCTGTACAAAACTTCCTCTTTTGCCCTTTGACTTGGCTTGCCCCAGTTTTAAACCTCATTTTTCTTCAGGTGATAAAATATTTCCACTTTAGTGACTTACTGGACTTTTACCAAGAGTGTTGCTAGCATGTCAAATAAGTACTCAGTAAATATTCTGAAAATCAATAAATAAAATACATTCACCATGCTGCAAGATAATGTGCCTCTCTTTAAGTTTTTCTTTATAAATTAACTTCTCCATTGTACCCCAGGCTCTGTTTAGTATTGAAACTACATAACAAAACCATATTATCAAAAATTATTATGATCTTACATATGTCCTCCTTATATTTACAGAAATAATTATAACAAATCCATAATTCGATGTGGTCATAGTTAAAATTATAATTATACATTGGCAACACATTTTAATACCAATTAATAAACTGTGTAAAAAAGTTGCTGACACAAGTCCTTGTTAGAATCCAAATCGCTAGTCTGGCTGTTATGTTTTGAACTGAATTTTTTTTAAGATGAGCAGATATTTGCAAAGTGTACTAATATATACTGATTTTGTGTCTTTTCATCAAATGGTTTATTTTCTATTTACTTAAAAAGGCAAACTCTTCCCCTCTGATACTGAAAGAGCATTTTAACTGTTAACTTACAAAGATTAACAACTAGTAACTTTGAAATTATTTATTAGTTATAAGAAACTACATCTGTTAGGATGTTTGTTTTAAATAATTGTTTCTTTAATTAAAATTTATATAAAATTGATTAAGAAGTTTAATTTTCTCACTTAATATAGTTTATATACGAACTTATTCTTATGTGTTGTCTCCTATGTACCTTCTTCTAGATAAGGAATATTGACATAGAGTAGTTCTTTTTGCATAAAGTTTATGCAAATTAAAATTTACCACCTAACTTTTAAAGACGAATTTTAAAAACAGTATTTCTCGTTTTTTTCACATTATTGAAGTTTAGTTTTTCAATACCAACAAAATATTATGTTCACATGCCAAAATGGCAAATAAATATATTATTCTGTTAAAGACATAACATAAAATTCCAATGATCAAACTTAAAGCTTGCATATTCAAGTCTGTCCAAGGCTCAGCTATATTAATGGTAAAGCAGTTCTTCTTTTGGTGGCCCGTATTCTACTTTTCCATTTATAATCAGTTTAAAAATGCTTTGGTGTTTTCTCCTATATACTCTTCCAGTATCCCTCCTCTTGCTAGTTTTTCTCTTTTCTGAAGCCCAAAGTAGTGAGAGAGGAGAAAGAACATCATTATTATTCTGTCTTCTCACATCTACTTCAGTTTTATTTTTATTGTTACTCATGTTTTACATAACCTATCAATGAGTCTGAACAGAGGTCCCTATTAATTAAGGGCGTGTGGAAAATACGACTTCCCTCATTGGCCTATTCTGTTGGTTAATAAAAATAGAAAACTTGCAACTCCTCTAATATAAAAATTTCTTTATATTCTAGGGTCAGCAAGTGGTAAGTAGGAGTTTGTGTGCTGATTGCAATTCATGAACTTACTAATTTATCAATAGATGCACTTCCCTTAAAAGAAAGCTAGTAGTCATTGGATTGGTGTTCAACAGGAAGAAGACTGCAGAAGCCAATTTCTAAGATGGCTCTCACTCATCCCCACTTTTTGGTATTCATGCTCTTGTGTAATCCTCTTCCTTTGAGGGTGGGCTGTGCTTAATGATTTGTTTCTAACAAATAGAATGTAAAAAAAAAAAGTAATGGGATGCCACTTCCAAGGTTAGGTTACAAAAAGACTGACTTCTCTCTTGTTCAGCTTTTCCTGCTCACCCAGATGAAAGCCAGTTGCCATGTCATGAACAACTCTATGGTGAGGTTCATGTGGCATAACACTGAGGTTAGCATCTGACCAATAGCCAGTGAGGAACTGAAGCACTCAACAACAGATGACTAATAAAAGAATATAAGAGTCTAACACTTTTATTTATAGACAGAGAAATAGATATATTTTGCTTGCTTGCTTGTTTTTGCTTTAATTGCCTTAACCAAGTTTGTGCAGCTAGCTTGTGGCAATATAATTTTCTAAAAAAATACATTTGCTTTGCCTTTTTTTTTTTTTTAATATTTTATTGTACTTCAGGTGAAGGCTTACAGAACAGATAGTTTCTCATGTAACAGTAACACACATGATGTTTTATGACATTGGTTAACA
>NW_004443979.1:14025349-14069537 GCF_000243295.1 Trichechus manatus latirostris
GCTGAGTTCTTTATCTCTTCATTTGATGTTCTAGGGTTTCAGGATTGTTGATTCTCTGTTTGGCTTAGTTTTTCGGATCTTTGTTGTGGAGGGATGGCGTGGTGCTTCTGCCTAGACCGCCATCTTGCCGGAGTCCTCCGCTTTGCCTTTTTTTTAACTAATATATTTTATTTTTAGAAAATTTTTACAGAAATGTCAAGCAGAAAGTTAATTTCCCAAATACTCCCTCCCCCCTTGCCCACAGTTTCCCCTATTATTATCATCTTACATTGATGCTACATTGCATTTCTTACAATTAGTGAAACAACACCGAGATATTATTATTAACTAAAGTCCACAGTTTACATTAGTGTAAACTCTTTGTGTTGTACAGTTCTATGAGTTTTGACAAATGCATAATGTTGTGTATCTACCATTATGGTATCCCATAGAAGAGTTTCAATGCTCTAAAAATCCCCTGTGCTCCACCTATTCACCCTCCCCCTAGCCCTCACCGACTCCTCAACTCCTTGCCTCCACTGATCTTTTTATAGTTTTTACTGTTTTGCCTTTTCCAGAATGTCATATAGTTGAAATCCTATAGTATGTAGCCTTATCAGACAAACTTCTTTCACTTACCAACATGCATTTAAGTGTCTTCCATGTCCTTCTGTGGCTTTATAGCTCAATCTTACATTTTTATCAGTGTTTTTGTGTACTAGAATATTTAAAATAAATCTTTAAATTATTCTCTATTAACATCTTTCAAATCTATAATCACAGGCTGTTAAATTACAATAATAATAAGCGAAGCCTCAGAATCTTTCGAAGAATATTTCCAAAGTATATAAAACTTTCATTGTATGGATTGTACTTTTTGTACTCTCCAGTATCTATCACATCATGTGCCTTGTCCATACACTGTGGTGTGCTGCCTGACCTGGGACAGGCCATCTGGTGGGGACCTGGAATCTGGAGCTGGATTTAAGATAATATGGGAGAGGAGAGAGTGAATTGCAGGTTAGACACAGTAATTCTCAGGGAAGTTACTCAAAAGTTTCACACTCTTATGGATCTTCATACCTTTACATATATTAATCTCTATGCCTTTAGCACTCTTGACCCATTCTTCTGCCTACTTAGTTCTTTTTGATATTTCAAAGCAACATAATCCTTTCTCTTGAAGCATTTCTTGACTCCAGGCTCTGATTTACAAGGGTAACAGAATGTACCATAAAAGTGTTCTGCGTCATTTTCTCCTAAGTTTCCAGAGGAACTCTAAATTGATTTTGAAACATATAGACATATGTAGATTTTTATAGAAAATCCAAAATAACCAATTGAATGTCACCCTCACCAGATTGAGAATATTAAAAAGAATCCAAAAGTAAAGAAAGGGAAGAAATTGATGAAGAAATTGGAGCTAGCTTTGTTTTGGTTGTGGATCTGATCCTGTAGTGGAGATTTGAAACATGTTTACTGCAGGGATAACATGCTGAGCAGAAAATGGTACCAAACTAACATCTGAGATTCCTGAGTGGACACTGGACTAGGCACTGATTCTTGTGCAAGGAAATTAGAAATAGAGAAAGGCTAACAGAATGCTTTAATGGGAGCAAGCAGAGTACTTCTCCATGAGATCAGCTTGTATTTCTAGAGTTTGCAGGAAAAGGAATATATGATGGTTACTCATCAAGTGGGTGGTGAGGAGAGAGAGCCAGTATGGGATTATTTTAAATCCTTTCTACTAGGTCTAATTAGATGAGCGAACAGAGCTTTTCAGAGAGTTCTTGAATCCGAGGTGCCTAGATTAAAGAGATTATAAAAGAGATGAGTCCAGTAGGGACCTAGGCAGAGTGCATGAAAACTTCCCACAAGAAAGAGAACTTCATATCTACTAGAATCAGAAAGGGTAAAACCAACAAAGACAATTTTCAGCTCAAACAAGACCTTAACCTTCTCTGTTCTGTTTCCTGCTGGCAATGGAGGAGCTGAAGACTTAATAAGCTGGGAGAAGCAAGGTGAGAAAAAGAAAAAACACACTATACGCCCATTTCCCACAGCAGGCTTCCAGCCTGAAACAGACCCCAGCAGGGCTAGAGGAGGAAATGCAATGCTTTGTCAAATTTTGAGTTTTAATTATTATATGGAGCTGGGTATTCTAATTTCTTAACTGGGACTCTGTTTATAACTCAATAGTAGGACTATCTATGACCTAAAAGTGAACAGAAAAGTATGGGCTTGTCAGATTTGAAATTCAATGGCCAGGTGAGATTATCCCCCACTGAATAAAATTTAGTGAATGGGAGAAGAAAATAAAACTGCATTTTGATGACAACACTGTGTCACGTTTATTCAACATACCAGGTTCACATGCTTCTCCACCGTCTACTTAAACTACCCAGTGCAAAAATTTATCATAACACTATTGCTGATTTACTTGTCTGCCTCACTTAGAAGATGAATGGTGAGACAGAAACTCGTTCTAAAGAAAAGCCAGTAATAGGAAAATAGTTCTGCTTCACAGAAAGTTTTCTATCAGCAATCAACCTTGCTTGAAAACAAGAAGGAAACTCTGATATGCAGACATTTTTTGTTGAAAAAAAAATTCTTATATTCGTCAGGATGCAACAAAAAAGGCATTTTGAAACTATTTGGAAAAATATCTTTGCTGTTTGTTGTATAAAAGTTTCCTAACACATAGCCTTAGCCTCAAGCATTTCTCTGACAATTGTTCTACCTCCCTGCTTAAGAAGATGTTCAAATCAGCAAGTATTCATCTTTTGATTTTGTTTTTAAGTTGTAGAGGTTTTCTTGCAAAGTTTTATGATCCATATCAAACTTACTTGGTGTTTCAATGTAACTGAGAACAACAAATAGGAAAATGGAAAAATCAATGTCACAAAGTCTTGACCTTTAAAAGCAAATTATTACATGTCTAAACCAAGTTGAATACTCCAAAATGAAACTATTTGTTAAAACAAAAAAACAAACAAAGACTCTCCAGTGTTACAAACTTACTTTATTTTGAAATGATTTACTACAGGTACTCATTTATTGAGATACTTATGATAACCTGCTTCTAAAGGAAATGTTGATCTCAAGTGAAGGGTTATCTGTTGTTCAGATTCTACAGAACCAGGCATGCTGAGATGGAGGTGGGGTGTAAGATGTTTATTAGTAATGAACACCTGTAAAAGGATTGGAGAAGAATCAGGATTGAGCAGAAGAAGAAGTCAAACTGCAATGCCAACCCTGTGGGAAGCTCTGGAGAAATGTTGATAAGCAGAGTGTCTCAAATTAGGCCAAAGTGGCCGGGCATTTAAATCTGTATCTTGCTTATTTATAAGATGTGAGCTCCCTTGGGAAGGGTGTGACCCCTACCAGGGTGAACCTGAAAAAGCCAGCAGCTAAAAATCTGTCAGTTGGCCATCCCCCTTGCAGCTAGACCATAAGTCCTTTCTTAATGAGGCATATGGGCAATGCATTTCTATGTCTACCACGTTATCTATTACACATTTCGCTTGCAGGAAGTTATAACAGCATAAACATGTGCTTACTGAAGATGTTTCTGTATATTCAACATTGAAAAGAATTGAGAATCATTTTCTATGAGAATTAGGATTTTTATTATCTACAAATGTCTACTTGGGGATTAGTCAAAGAAATAAGTAAGTAAATTAATCTCTTCTAACTTCCTAGACTTAAAACATTCATGACTTCATGATATATTTGCCCATTGGGAAAAAAAAAAATCAATGCATGATAAAGATAGAACAAGTAAACATATAGAACATGAGAGTATGTGTAACAGCTTTCAGCCATTACAGTCAATTCTGCTATAACATGACATATGCATTCCTAAAAATCATGGTGCTGTGCAAAATAGTACAATAAAAACTATTTTACCTTATGGATAAAAGAGAGGTTAGGGTCACAAGGCTCAAAGCCTTCATGATTGGCACTTAAAAAATGATAGGACATAATAAAAACATTAGCATGAACTTACGCATGTCAAATGATTGAGAAATACATAAATACTATAATAAATATGTCACATTTCCTTGAAAAAGACTTGAAGTTTGCTTATGGAAGTGGGCATCGTCAGAAGGGTTGCAACTTGTGAGTTATGGGTAAGTGGTGGCAAGAGGGTTATCTGAAATCAGATGGACAGTCAAAATTTCAGATGTGGATGAGCATGGCTCATCACTCATGCAGTGAACTGAAGTAGCTGAGAGATATTTGAGGTGTGTGCATTTTGTGTATTCCTATGTAGTTGGGCTCACCTGGGTGCAGTTTTCTGTGTTCAGCAACTGTTTCTTGTGGCTTAAATCATGTATAAGCAAAATCAAAATTTATACTGTTCTCAAATTTTTCCCAAATATCCATTTTGTTGGAATAAATTTCCAAAACAAGCATTATACCAGAACTGACTGTACTGTTAAGATATATTTCCTTTTTGTTCTTTGATGGTGAAAAGCATACGTAATAATGTGCTAGCTGTTTTTACTTAACAGCCATTTAATCATCTTACCTAATTTTCTGGACAGCCCTGAGAGGTAGGTGTTATTGTCATCACATTTTAATGATGAAGAAATAGACTAAGAGAGGTTAAGGAAATTTCCCAAGTTATTACCAGTCAGTGGTGGGGCAGAAATTCAAACTCAAGTCTATCAGATTACAAAGTCCATGTTCATTTGTCAATACTACTACACTACTCTTCCATTATCTAAACAAAGAGAACGATGAAGAAAAAGTGGTCATTTTTTTTTCATTTTCCACTTGCATGTATCTACATTTTAATGTAAGACGCAGCTGTATTTTTATATACTGTAAACATTAGCATAAGGTTATAATTTTTATGTTTATTCTTAGCCATTTCAAAGAGATCGCTATTTTCCCAAATGACATTCAACGTTTTTCTGCTGGAAATGCTTTTTCTTATCTACTCAGTTTGCATAACTCTTGAAAGAAAATGAAATAATAATAAATGATACAAGGGATTCTTAAAAAGAGTTTTATAACACATATATACATTTTGCTCAATTCTAAGACATAAGTTGTATGTTAAACTGAAAAATCACTACAAAGAGAGCACTTAAAAAACCATTACTAACACAGCTCAAATGATTTGAAACTTTCTAAGTTCCTCATTTCTCGTAATCTAGTCTGTAAAATATAATGCCAATACCGTATAGCTAGCATCATTCTTTAGGTGCTTATGTGCATGATTTTAAGAAATTTTAAAGCAGTACTTTTTATGCAATTTGATTCCATAAATGATTGTTGAGGCCATAAGTAGCCCTGGTGGTACAGTGCTTAAGCGCTTGGCTGCTAACCAAAAGGACAACAGTTCAAATCCATCAGCCTGTCCCAGAGAGAAATATGTGGTAATCTGCTTCCACAAAGATAACAACCTTGAAAACTTTCTGAGACAGTTCTACCCTATCCTATAGGGTATAGAGTTGGAATCAACTCGACAGTAATGGGTTTTGAGGCCATAATTGTGTTTACTGTCATACTAGAGAGAATATATCAAAACCTCAGAAAACATTTCTTTCCTCCATATTATATGAAAGTACTTACCAGAACATATGTTACTTCCGTAAGCACTTTCTTTCCTTTTTTACACTAGCAGGACAAAAATTACAACTGGGCCAAGTCTGAAGACATTTAGTGTATAGACCGCCTATCTCAAAAACAATTTTAAATCCATTCCAATGATAATATTCTAAATAATACTTTTATCTAAATAAATGTACATATATTTGTTTTCTTGAAAATAAAAATATTTTGGAAATGAAAATCTATTAAGTGGCTGTAAACCATTAGTATCATTCTTCAATAAAAAGTTCAAAAGTTATTAAGAAATCTGGCCCAGAGTAAATTTGGAAAAATATTCTCTGCATAAACCTGTGTATGTCAGACATGCAGACCCTAAAAGATTCCAACATAAAAGGAAAAATGGAAACATTTGGAACTATAATCTTCCAAGCATAGTACAAATTTTATTTCACATAGTGAAATTAAATGGAAATATTGGTCTCAGATTAGCCCACTATTTCCTTTTGTACTTAACATTTTGGGCTTTCTTATCAATTCATAAATCTTTATGTACCTTTTAAAGGTTTGGGTCATCTTTTCATCACCTATACGATATCTGCAGCAAGCCCATCCATCAGGACAGCAGATGTGCATACTGTTATGCATTTAAACAATGATCAAAATACAGGAAGGTAAAGTATAAGTAAATACACCTTGTTAAATCAGGGCTTTTACATCAAAAAAATTTTTGAATGGAAATAGTTCTTAATAATAATTCCAGTTTCTAATGTATGGGAAATTTTCCATTTATTGTACCTGTTATGGATATGAATTTTCAATCTTTTACATTAAACTTGCAATGAACAGATTCTCTGTAAAGATGAACCTCAGTACTTCATTTCTTGGACCAGTCATAAAAACCCTATCAAACTTGACTGAACTCAAAACAACAGTTACTTGCCTAGTAATCTTCATTCAAAGTTCTGCGATGAACAGATTTTTCTAAAGTTGATGGCCCATTTAAGTCAGTAATCCTGGCATTATATTTCACTTCTAATAATACTGAGAAATTGGTAGAAAATAGACTTTCAGATCCAATCTAGAGTAAATAGATGTAGGAATTTTTTGAGTCTCCTTAGGCTTTTAAATTCAAGTTACATCAAAAACTCATCAATATTTTCTTTTTTAATAGTCCTTAGTATACGAATAAGGTTTGCTATTCATCTGTTTGTTTTTTCAAGAGCATCTCAGTAGAATAAATTTTTTGTCTTCAATTTTATTTAAACTATTTCTAGGTTTTTGTAATTAAAGAATCATGATTCACTTTAAAAACTATTTAGAGATGAAACTATTAGAATTTGAAATGTTAATTTCAGCAACTAGAAAGTGACACAATTTTTTTCAATGTGAGTCTTATTTTCAAACATAAAATATGCTGGGAACATGTAATGAAACTTCACTCCCACAAACAAATAACTACTGATAGCCTGTGATGAACAATAGCCTATATCTTTCATATTCTAGTCAAATCCAGGCTATAACTGAATGACTTCACAGGTTCAGAGCCTGCTGTGCTCTATCTGCCTTGGTGCTTTTGCATATTCAAATCTTTCTGTCTTGTCTGCCTCAAAGATGCCTTTTAGCCCAATTCCTCAATACCTTTTATTTCTTGAATCCCCTCTATTTTAACAAAAAACATTATAATTCACAACATATCAAAAAAGAAATGAGGGTAACCATACCTCCTAGTTTGCCTTGGACAACCCCTTGTTGTCTAAGCATAATTATTAATACTACCTCATTTTTCTCTTAGAAATACCCCATTTAGATGACAAATTATGTGGTAATATAGTCATCTTTTATTACCACTGTGCAAATTGCTATGTCCTTTCAATTTTACCTATAAAATATAGCTAGAATCCTGACTCTTCTCTCCATCTCTACTGCCATCACTCTGGCATATCTACCAGACTAATAGTTTCTATCTGCACTTTAACCTTCTCCATCTTCTAATATATTGTCTACACAGAGGACACAGTAATATTTTTAAAGCAAACAAAGCAAATGCCTGTCTTTAGTTTTCTCCATTGCTCTTACAATAAAATCTATACTCCTTCCCATATAGCTCCCTCTGACCTGGCCTCTGGCTACGTATCTAGTCTCATCCTAGGCCGCTGTCTTCTTATAGTTTTTCAAAAATATTTTGCTCCTTTCTGCATTAGGCCTTAACACATACAGTTTCCTCATTCTCTAAAGCTCTTCCGCCAGGTTTCTGTATGTTCATGAATTGGAAGACTTAATATTGTTAGAATTCAATACTGCCAAAAGTGATCTACAGATTCAATGCAATCCCTATCAAAATTTTAATAGTGTTTTGTTTTTTGTGTTTTTTTTTTTTTCAGAAATGGAAGAGTCAATCTTCAAATTCATATATAATTCAAGGCGCCCTGAATAGCCAAAACAATCTTGAAAAAGAAGAAAGTAGAGGAATTATACTTCCCAGTTTCAAAATATACTACAATGCTAGAGTAATCAAAAAAAATGTGGTAGTGGTAAAATGATAGACATATAAACCAACAGACAGAATTGAGAATCGTGAAATAACCTTATATATGTATCTTGAATAGATTTTTGACAAGGGCAAAGAATAGTCTTTTTAATAAATGGTGCTGGGACAACTGAATCTCCACATGCAGAAAATGAAGTTGTATTCATACTTCATGCCATGTAAGAAAATTCATCAAAATGGATCGACCCAGCTATAAGAACTAAAATCATAAAACTATTAGAAGAAAACATAAAGATAATGCTACAGGACCCAGTTTTTGACAATGGATTCTTAGATATAACACCAAAAGCTCTAGTAACGAAAAACAAAGTAGGTAAAATGAACTTTATTGAAAGTAAGAATCTCTGCACATCATAAGATTTTACCAAGAAAGTGAAGAAGCATTCCACAGAATGGAAGTAAATATTTGGTAACCATGTATGTGATAAAATGTTAATATCCAGAATACCTAAGGAATTTACACAACTCAACAACAAAAGACAAATAACCCAACAACTACCACAAGAAAATAAAAATGGGCAAAAGAACCTGAATAGACATTTTTCCAAAAAAAATATACAAATGTCCAACAAGCACATGATATGATACTTAACATCATTAGTCATTATTCTTGCATGTCATCTAGTCGATTCTGGATCATAGAGACCCTATAGGACAGAGAAGAATTGCCTCATAGGTTTCCTATGCTGTAATGTTTATGGGAGCAGATCGCCAGGTCTTTTCTCCTGGGGAGCAGCTAGTGGATTTGAACCTTCGATCTTTCAGTTAGCAGCCATGTGCTTAACCATTGCACCACCAGTGGCAAACACAAATCAAAACCGTAATGAGATATCACTTTACTCCAGCTAAGCTGGGTACTGTCTTAGTTATCCAGTACTGCTATAACAGAAATACCATAAGTGGGTGGCTTTTACAAACAAATTTGTTTTCTCACAGTTTAAGATGCTAGAAGTTCAAATTCAGGGCTTCAGCTAGAGGGGAAGATTTTCTGTCTCTATGGGCTCTGAAGGAAGGTCCTTGTCTCTTCAAATTCGGCTTCTTGGTTCCTTGGGGATTCCCGTGTGTCTTGACATCTAATTTACCCCATCTCAGCTCACTTGCTTACTTTTTTAATGTGTTTTATATCTCAAAAGAGATTGACTCAAAAGACACATGCTACACCAATCCTTCCGATAAACATAACAAAGACAACCCATTCCCAAAAGGGATTATAACCACAGGCATAGAGGTTAGGATTTATAGCACATATTTTTTTGGGACACAATTCAATCCATAACATGTACTATCAGAAAAGTGGAAAATAAGAAGTCCTGGCAAGGATGCAGAGAAATTAGAACGTTCACTTATTACTGGTGGAAATGTAAAATGGTGCAGCCACAATGGAGGACATTTTGGTAGTTCTTCAAAAATTTAAACATAGAATTACCATACAACTCAGCAATTCCACTTTTAGGTATATACCCAAAGGATTTGAAAGCAGAGACTCAAACAAATACTTGTTATTGGTGATGTATGCATAACATGATTAATGCAATTGATATGACTAAATTGAATGTGTGAGAAAAGTAAAACAACAAAAGCAAATACTTGTATACCAATGTCCATTGGAGAATTATTAACAATAGCCAAAAGACGGAAACAACTTAAATGTCAATAATGAATGGATAAGCAAAATGTGGTTCATATATACGATAGAATATTATTCAGCCATAAAGAGAAATAAAGCTGTGATACATGCTGTGCCACTGGAGACACGAATGTGATCAGTGCTTTTAAAAGACCACGTGGTGTGGAAGATGGACACTAGAGCATATGAGTTAAGAAAGGGAAATCAATTCAGGAAAATCAAAGAAGTTGCAGTATCTTAGAGAAGAGATAACGGTATATAAGACAGGGAGAGATGATGATAAAGCTATTTATTTTTAGGGTAGAGCCTATAGGAATTACTGGATGTCATGGATTGAATTATGTCCCCCCAAAAATGTGTGTCTCAATTTGGCTGATCCATGATCCCAGTATTGCGTGGTTGTCCTCCATTTTGTGATTGCAACTTTATGTTAAAGAGGACCAGATAAGCATAATGTGGTGATAAACAATTTGCTTGCAGCAAGAAAAAGGAATCTTGTCCCATATGCTTATTAAAAGATGTCTATTAATGGATTAAAATCAACATAGAGAAGTGTCTATTCTCCTTCTATGATACTCTGATTTAACCTCATCTCTTTATAAAACTGTGAGAATAACATTGTGAGTAGCACGCTGGTCAATATCTGAAAAATGTGGTCCTGGCACATACACAGTGTTAATGTGGCTTTCAAAAATTTATAATTTGGAATTAGGTTGTATTAGCAGAAATACTATCTTTAGAATAAAGGAGGTGATAACCTTGCTCTATCGTGCACTGGTCAGATTACTGTGAGAGTATTATGTTCAGTTCTAGAGAATACTCTCTAAGAGCTGCATTGTCTATTGGTTATAAATTATAGGTTATATTTAAGGTGGTTATATAATATATTAAATGTGGAAGATTAGGCTATAATAACACAGATAGAAAAATGTATAAGGGTTTAAACATAATAGAAGTTTTGTTGTTTTGTTTTTGTTTTTTCCCAGTTCTTATAACATGTCAAGATGATTCCAAGGTGGAGGTTGGGTTCAGTTCCATACATTTGTTCAGGGACCCAGTCTGACAGAAGCTGTGGCGTTTTCTACAGGTGGAGTCCACAGTCAGCTTGGGCCTTGCCATCTGAGGCAAACAAAAGAGGAAAAGCAGAGAGGAGCAAGATAGATTTTCAAGTAGTCTATCAAGAGACTAATTCATATGAATTCACAGCACTGAGACATTTCTGTTTTTCATAGATGGGAAAGGCTCCACAAATGATATGTAAGTTTAGCCTAATACTGAAAAAGCAGAATTTTTACTGATCAAAAAGAGAAACAGAAAAGTATTCACAAAAAGGGTCAGATGCAAATTTAAAATTTGAAATTTGCTAATTGTTGTGAAATCAAAATATTGTTTTCCATTATGGGAACTTCTCACAGGGCAATTTCATTGCGTTTAAAATCAGATGTCTTGTGATTCTCTATAGTTATTCACTTTTACATGAACGAATGACTCCTAGCTACTTAACTTGTGGATTTCTATCATTAGAAAAAAACACTAACCACCCAAGATGGTTTTTCATCTTAATTCCTCCCTTTCCATCAAACCCCTTGTACAAATAATTAACAAGTCCTGCTTTTTTCAGTAGATATCTCTTTATTGGCTTTCCATTAGATAACCTGACCTCTCTTTTCTCCTCTATCCCTTTCAACTAAAAAAATAAAAAAAGTATACCAGTTCTCATGTAGTCAAGTCCAATTCATGGTGACCCCGGGCAACTCTATACATTGCAGAGTAGAATTGGGTTCCATAGGGTTTTCTTGGCTATGTCTCTTCAGAGGCAGATCACCAGGACTGTCTTCTGAGGCATCTCTGGGTAGGTCCAAACCCACCAACCCTCTGGTTAGTAGTCGAGTGCTTTAACTCTTTAGGCCACTTTCTCAATATAATGGCTTCTGTCAGTTCTCAAGTCTTTCAGATATTCCAAGCATTCTCATTCCATGCCCTGAGGGTCTTTGCACATTTACATGTGCTATTCATTTCCCTACTTCTCATCCCCTCTCCTCACATTCCTATGGGGCATGTGCTACATGTTTTCACATGGATCTCTCCCTAACAGACTTCAAATCTCAGTCTCTTTGGAGAGCCCCTTGCCCCACCAATATTCTCTGTCAAAGCAGTGTGCTATTTTTATTAATTCACTAATAATAGTCTCTATTTCATTGTTTATTTTTTGCTTGTTTATTCTCTGTTCTTTTAGGACACCCTATCTTGAGGATAAGGACTTACAGTTATATTCTGCTAACTCTTCTGTGACTAGTACAGTACCTGTCACAGAGATGTTCTGAACAAATATTTGTCTACGATGTCCTGACGCTTCCCACCTTCCAACACATACACACTAAATTCTCTTCCACCTGGTGAAGGCTAAAAAATTTATTAATAGAAGACAGACAGCACCATCTTCTAGACAGATAGCACTCAAAATCTTCATTCTCTCAGCTGAAATAATTTCAGCTTAAATTAACTAGAGTTTAAATGATTTCTATCAATCCCTTCTGTAAAGAAGGTTTTGAGAAGCGAGTTTACATAGAAAATTCCTGAAGGATATAGTGGCTGTTAGGGATTCAAAGTTTTTGCTTGCCTCTACTCAAACTCTAAAAGTCTTGATTTATGAAAGGGCTTTATGTTATATTACATTGGGTCAGCTTTTTGCCAGAATATGGAACTAAGTTTTCTCTCTTGTTACAGGGTGAGGAAGACAAATATCCCACTACTCCCTGTGAATGTTTCAGAGTGCTTGTTAATCACATATGTGGTGGCACATTAAATTTACTGATGGACAGCACTGGAATATATTACAAACTCCTAATAGGACTTAGAACAAATTCAAGGAAGCACAGAGATAGTAAGTAAACAGTAAATAGCAAAACTAAAGTCTCCTCTCTTTGGAAACATGCTACTATGCAGAGAATGTCTTATCAGATAAATATGCCCTGAATATGAGTTAAAAAAAAAAAAGAAGCGTACTAGAGTTTCTGAGCTTTCATTTTCCAGGAAGAGACTGTGAGCTGATTGCAACCCACTTTTGTATAATGTTTGCAGTTAATCCTCCCTGGAAAATTTGGAACGATATTTTTTTTTTTTTTTTATGAAAACTCTAGATTAGTAGTCAATTTTCCAGTATTACAGCCTCAAGTTGCTCTCTGTTGGCTGCCTCATAGACATAATGTCCTTCATTTATGCAGATGACAGAGATGACACACTATCAGTAGGATATTGCATCAATTAATGGCACATAATGGAGAAATAACAGGTTGAGGTTAGGAGTGCAATCTGTGAGTAGAAAACAGAGTTTTCCCAGTCAGAAGTATACTGGCCCATATGGAAAATAACTACGTGACCTTGGCCTGAGTACCACCAAGATCTAATTGAGTTAACCATCTCTGTCATACAATCTCATATAAATAACTAATGTTCTGTCATTATCACTCCATGATGTCTGTTAATGTTATAAATCTCTAAGTTTCCCTCTTCAAATAATACTGTTTGTAGGATGACATTCCTGATGGTAATTTTTTTTTCATTTAGTATATACTTATTATTTGCCCTGGAACCACTTAACAAATTTTTAAACTTATAATTAAATATACATTTGTTCTTCACTAGGAAGACACCAGTCTGTTTAAAAGACAATTACAGAAAGCGCTTCTAAATTCCAGCTCATGAGATGTAAATGTATATAAGTTGCTTGTTGTTAGTAGAATAATAGGAACCACATGTTTGGCTTCAAGGAGACAGAATACCCTTGTCCTCCTCATTGAATTTCAGGAACCATGCTGAGAAATAAGACATAGGAATCACCACTAATCTTACTGCATAGGGATGAGCAGGTCAGAATGCATTTTTTCTGAAAGCAGGCCGGTTGAAAAAGAGAGAATCTAGAAAAGGCAGAGGCAAACAAGCTCATTTCTTCACTCACCCTCATCAAGTAGAGTATGGAATGAGGAAAAGTAGAGTTTATCTTGCTGAATTGTCTCTGCAAGAAAATATAAGTTTGGGGAATAGAGGGTCCCTCTCTCTAAACACTATACTTTTCATAGCATACATTCAGCATATTTGATAATATACTGAGCAGTTGACGTGTTTGACCTCAATTTCTCATTTCATCTTCCAGGTATATCATGAGTCAGATTAGTAAAGTTTCACAAGGTCAGAGAGCTATTAAGTGACAGATCATCATTCTGAATTCAGAGCTCTGTAATTCCAATAGGAGCACTGGTAGTGCACTGGTTAAAACTCTTGGCTGCTAACTTACGGTTCAAACCCTCCAGCTGTTCCATGGGAGAAAGGTGTGGCAGTCTGCTTCTATAAGATTTACAGCCTTGGAAAACCTCTGGGGCAGTTCTACTCTGTCCTATAGTGTCAGTATGTGTTGGAATTGACTCAACAGCAGTCAGTTTTTGGTGACTCCAAAGCCTATATTCTGTGTTTCTATAATTTACCTCCAATAAAAATGGGAATTTCAGAACACTCAATTGGGCTCATGAGAAACCTGTACATAGACAAATAGACAGTTGTTCAAACAGAACAAGAGGATACTGTGTGGTTTAAAGTCAGGAAAAGTGTGTGTCTGTGTTGTATTCTTTCACCATACTTCCTCAATCTGTATGCTGAGGAAATAATCCGAGAAGCCCGACTGTATAAAGGCATCATTAACAACCTTCAGTATGCAGATGACACAACCTTGCTTGCTGAAAGTGAAGAAGACTTGAAGCACTTACTGATGAAGATCAAAGATTACAGTCTTCAGTATGGATTATACCTCAACATAAAGAAAACAAAAATCCTCACAACTGGACCAATAAGCAACATCAACATCTTCAATGGAGAAAAGATTGAAATTGTCAAGGGCTTCATTTTACTTGGATCCAAAATCAGTGCCCAGGGAAGCAGCAGTCAAGAAATCAAATGGTACTGCATTGGGCAAATCTGCTGCAAAAGACCAATATTTGATTTAGATAATTCAGAAGATGAGATTTTGGACTTGGAATTGATTTAAGACTTTCGGGATTCTATGATGGGGTGAATATGTTTTACATGTGGCAAGGACATTAATTTTGGGGGGCCAAAGGCTAGAATGTTATGGATTGAATTATATCCCCCAAAAATATTCATTGTAGATCTTAACCTCTATGCCTGTGGTTATAATCCCATTCGGAAATGGGTTTCTTTGTTATGTTAATGAGGTCAGATTAGTGTACAGTATGTCTTACTTAATCTCTTTTGCGATATAAAAGAGATCAAATAAGTGAGTAGAGATGGGGGAAGAGAGATGCCAATTTACATGAAGGTCATCCAGGACCAGAAGCTCAGAAGAGACAAGGACCTTCCTCCAGAGCTGAGAGAGAAAGCCTTCCTCTAGGCCTGGCACCCTGAATTCAGACTTCTCACCTCCTAAACTGAGAGAAAATAAATTTCTGTTTGTTAAAGGCATCCACTTGTGGTATTTTGTTATGGCAACACTAGATAACCAACACACAATCAAAAAGGCATTTGTGGTTCAGAATTCTTGCCTTGCACATGAGAGAGCCAGCTCGATTCATAGCCAATACATCTCATGCACAACCATTACCCCCCTGTTAGGGGTGGTTTCCCTGTGGCTATGATGCTGAACAAGTTTCAGTGGAGCTTCCAGACTAAAGTAGACTAGGAAAAAGTTCTGATGATCTACTTCTGAGAATTAATCAGTGAAAAACCTATAGATCACAGCAGGTAGATCCACAACAGTTCATGGATGGTGCAGGACTGGGCAGCATTTATTCCCATTGTTCACAGGGTCTCCATGAGCAGAGGACTGACTCAACAGCAGCTAACACCAACCCACACCACATTTGAAATAAATTATGTTTTCATTCTTTTTTGTCACAGACTCAAAAAATATGTTAACATGAAGGCTTTGTTTTTTTTAACTAATTAAGTGTACCCTCTGTTCCATCATCAGCTAAATAAAATTTAATCAAATTTCTTTTTGTCCTTTAGCACACTCCCATTCTATAATGTACTTCACATTTGCATGCTCCTATTCTATAAAGTACTTCAGATTTGCATTGTTTTATTTTTATTTTTTTAAAGAAGTCACTCAACACTAATTTTTTTAACCTATGGAAAATGAACTATTAAGTCACATAGGTATCCTTCCACCTCTTGAAGATGAAAATAACAGTTGTAAAAAGCTGCCTCATTTTCCACTATTTCCTCAATGTTTTATCTTCACAAATGCCTAACCATTCATTATGTTTCTCTATAAGTTTTAATCCTCTTATATCCTCCTCATTTCTATAACATTTGCATTGCCTACATATCATAATTTCTTTACTCTCGTTGATCCCTCTATGATATTTCTTTTTAATACATTTTATTATTCTTTATTCAAATATAGCCTATTAACAATCTTCCTTACCATAATTATGTAGCAATGATTTATGATAATCTGATGGGGAAAATATAGTACAATATAGACATGACAAACTCATGTGTTGTCAATGGCTTTTAGGGGAATCTTGCAAAATACCCTTTGCTTTATTATCCTTGTTTGTGAACCCTCTTTCTGTTTTAGGACAGTGAATCTCAATTTTTATTCGAATTAATTCAGTTTGGGTGCTTAATGATTCTGTATTCTGAGGGACTTTACTCTTAGGCGTTCTCTTTGAAGAAGACTGAAGTCAGGCTTAGAAATATATATTTGTATTATTCATCCATGGTAATATGATCTTGTAAAACACAGAGCACAGTTTGAAAAGTGTACTTTACAAAATATTATATAGTTCAAAATTTAGAAAAATCTCGCTATACTTTGATGATTGTGTTTACCTAAAAATAAGATGTTACAAATCGCTGCTATCCCTCAAAATATTGTGGGAGTCCTAGTAAGAAACCATACCTAGTAAAACTTTACTGTGGATTGAATTCTGCTCTATTGTGCCTGTATACTACAAAGCAATTCTGCGCAGTCACAAACTCTAATGGGATGAAATATTTCTCTGGGTTGTAGAAGTGGAAATGTATTTTATAGCAGTCTCCAGCAGACAGTATGCCTTTCAATAGGTAGTGAGTACACCTATTTATTTGCCACCTGTGAAATATATATGTATGTGTGTGTGTATATGTATATATATATATATATACACATGCATACACACACACACACAGCGTATTTTTGTGCAAATAGCGTGTGCCCATGTGCCTTCTACGTTTGTTTGCCAACAGCACCATCTTCCCATGAGGTATTTTTGTAAGTGCTACTGTGCCAATTTTTTACATGTTGCTGAAAAAAAAACATAGAAGATGCACATTATCTGTGTGAAAATGTGGTATATACATTCATATAATTTTAGTATATATAAAGTACAAAATACTGTATCAGTAGTGCATAGTAGATAGAAGTGGATACTCTGAAATTAGACCCTCTACATTTGTCTTTGTTCTAAAGCTTATTAAATGTGCAACCTTGAGCAAATTATTTCATCTCTCTCATTTTAAAATTTAGAAAATAATAGCCTCCTAGTGTTTTTATCCATCATTCATCTGTAAGTTTGTCATACCATCGTGGCCTGTGTTCTGCTGTGATGCTGGAAGCTATGGCACTGGTATTTCAAATACCAGCAGTGTCATCCATGATGGACTGGTTTTCGTGGAGATCCAGATTAGGAGACAGACTTGGAAGAAGGACCTGGTGATCTACTTCTAAAAAAATTGGCCAGTAGAAGCCTTATGGATAGCTGTGGAACATTGTCTGATATAGTGTCAGAAGATAAGCCCCTCGGGTTGGAAGACACTCAAAATATGACTGGGGAAGAGATGTCTCCTCAAAATACAGTCAGCTTTAGTGACTTGGATGCAGTAAAGCTTTCGGGATATTCATTTGCTGATATAGCACAACTCAAAATGAGAAGAAACAGCTGTAACCTTCCATTAATAATTGGAATGTGGAATATACTACATATGAATCAAGGAAAAACGGAGGTTTCCGAAAATGAAAATGAACATTTGAATATTGATATGCTAGGCATTAGGGAGCTGAAATTGGTATTGGCCTTTTTGAATCAGACAATGATATGGTCTATTATGTTGAGAATAACAAATTGAAGAGGAAAGGCATCGCATTTATTGTCAAAAAGAACATTTCAATATCTATCCTGAAGTACAATGCTATCAGTGGTAGGATAACATCCATACACTTACAAGGAAGATCAGTTAATATGACTATTACTCAAATTTATGCACCAACCACTAATGGCAAAGATGAAGATATTGAAGATTTTTTACCAACTTCTGTAGTCTGATGTTGATCAAACATGTAATCAAGATGCATTGATAATTACTGACGACTGGAATGGGAACGTTGGAAACGAAGAATCTGTAGTTGGAAAATATAACCTTCTTCGATGAAACGATGTCAGAGATCACATGATAGAATTTTGCAAGGCCAACAACTTCTTTATTGAAAATACCTTTTCTCAGCAACGTAAACAGTGACTATGCATGTGGCCTCACCGGATAAAATACACAGGAATCAAATTGACTACATCTGTGGAAAGATGATGGCGAAGCTCAATATCATTAGTCAGAACAAGGCCAGGGGTCAGCTGCAGAACAGACCACCAATTGCTCATATGCAAGTTCAAGATGAAGCTGAAGAAACTTAAACAAGTCCACAAGAGCCAAAATATGATCATCAGTACATCCCACCCGAATTTAGAGACCATCTCAAGAATAGATTTGATGCATTAAAAGCTAATGACAGAAGACTAGATGAGTTGTGGGATGGCATCAAGGACATCGTACATGAAGAAAGCAAAAGATCACTAAAAAGGCAGGAAACAAACGAAGACCAAAATGGACATCGGAAGAGACTCTGAAACTTACTATTGAACACAGAGTAGCTAAAGCGAATGGAAGAAATGATGAAGTAAAAGAGCCAAATAAAATGCTTCAAAGGGCAGCTTGAGAAGACAAAGTAAAGTATTATAATGATAAGTGCAAAGAGCTGGAGTTAGAAAACCAAAAGGGAAGAACACACTCAGCATTTCTCAAGCTAAAAGAACTGAAGAAATAATTCAAGACTCGAGTTGCAATTTTGAAGGATTCTATGGGCAAAAATTGAACAATGCAGGAAGTATCAAAAGAAGATGGAGGGAATACAGAGTCACTATATGTGATAGTTACGGTTGTGTGTCAACTTGGCTGGGCCATGATTCTCAGCAGTTTTGCAGTCTTACAATGTTGTGATCACTTGCATGATGATATTTGATATAATGTGATCACCTTCACGATGGAATTTGCTGTGAGTAGCCAATCAGTTGAAAGGAAGTGTCATGGATTGAATTGTGTCCCCCCAAAATATCTGCCAACTTGGCTGGGTCATGATTCCCAGTATTGCATAAGTGTGTATCATTTTGTAATCTGCTGTGATTTCCTTATGTGTTGTAAATTTAATCACTATGATCAAATAACGTGGATTAGAGGCAGTTATACTGATGAGGTATATGAGATTGGATAGTGTCTTAAGCCAATCTCTTTTGAGATATAAAAGAGAAGTGAGCAGAGACACATGGGAACCTCACACCACCAAGAAAGCAGTGCTGGGAGCAGAGTGCATCCTTTGGACCTGAGGTTCCTTTGCTGAGATGTTCCCAGGCCAAGGGAAGACTGATGCACCACAAGGACCTTCCTCCAGAGCCGACGGAGAGAGAAAGACTTCTGGAGCTGACACCCTGAATTTGGACTTATAGCTTACTTAACTGTGAGAAAATAAATTTCTCTCTGTTAAAGCCATCCACTTGTGGTATTTTGTTAGAGCAGCACTAGATGACTAAGACAGGGAGTTTCCTTGGGCATCTGGCCTGCTTCAATTATAAGTGGACATTCTAGCAATGCTCAGGGGCTTTTGCTTTCTCTGGATCCTGTAGCTGGCTCCTGTTCATCTGACCTCTGGTTCTCGGGACTTGAGCTAGCAGCTCACCTGTGGTCTTGCCTGTTGGTCTTAGGATTCTTCAGTCTTCACAGCCTATGAGCAAGACCCCTGCTCTCTGATCTTCCAGTCCTCAGTTTGCCAGACTCTGTGGCTAAATGAATCAGGAGAAGCCTCCAGCCTGACCCACGGATTTGGGATGTTCCAGCCTTTAGAATTGTGTGAGCCATTTCCTTCATATAAAACTCTCTATGTTGATATTTATACACTTTACTGGTTTTTCTTCTCTAAAGAACCCAGTCTAAAACACTACATCAAAAAGAACTGGTTGGTGGTCAACAATTTCAGGAGGCAGCATATGATCAAGAACCAACAGTACTGAACGAAGATGTCCAAGCTGCACTGAAGGCACTGGTAAAAAACCAGGCTCCAGGATTGATGGAATACCAATTGAGATGTTTCAACTAATGGATGGACTGCTGGAAAGGCTCATTCATCTAGGCCAAGAAATTTGGAAGACACCTACCTGGCCAACTGACTGAAAGAGATCCATATATGTGCCTATTCCAAAGGAAGGTGATACATCAAAATGCAGAAATTATCAGACAAGATCATTAATATCACATGCAAGTAAAATTATGCTGAAGATAATTCAAAAATGGTTGCACCAGTACATCAACAGAGAACGGCCAGATTCAAGCCGGATTCCGAACAGGACATGGAACAAGGACTATCATTGCTGATGTCAGATGGACCTTGGTTGAAAGCAGAGAATATCAGAAAGATGTTTATTTGTGTTTTATTGACTATGTAAAAGCATTCAACTGTGTGGATCATAACAAAATATGGATAATACTGGGAAGAATAGGAATTCCAAAACCCTTAATTGTGCTCATGCAGAACCTGAACATAGACCAAGAGACAGTCGTTCAAACAGAACAAGGTGATACCGTGTGGTTTAAAATCAGGAAAGGTGTGCATCAGGATTATATCCTTTCACCATACTTATTCAGTCTGTTATGTTGAGTAAGTAATCTGAGAAGTTGGATTTATATGAAGAGGAACTCAGCATCAGGATTAGAGGAAGCCTGATTAACAACCTGCTATTTGCAGATGACACAACCTTGCCTGCTAAAAGTGAAGAGGACTTGAAGCACTTCCTGATGAAGATCAAAGATTATAGCCTTCAGTATAGATTACACCTCAACATAAAGAGAACAAAAATCCTCACAACTGGACCAGTAAGCAACATCATGATAAATGGAGAAAATATTAAAGTTATTAAGGATTTCATTTTACTTGGATCCATAATCAATGCCCATGGAAGTAGCAGTCAATAAATCAAATGCCATATTGCATTGGGCAAATTTGCTGCAAAAGACCTCTTTAAAGTGTTAAAAACCAAAAATGCAACCTTGAGAACTAAGGTGCGCCTGACCCAAGCCATGGTATCTTCAATTGCCTCATATACATGTGAAAACTGGACAATGAATAAGGAAGACCAAGGAAGAATTTATGCATTTGAATTACGGTGTTGGTGAACAATATTGAACAAACCATGGTCTTCCAGAAGAACAAACATATCTGTCTTGGAAGAAGTACAGCCAGAATACTCCTTAGAAGTGGGGCTGTCATGACTTCGTCTCATGTACTTTGGACACATTATCAGGAGGGCCCAGTCCCTGGAGAAGAACATCATTCTTGGCAAAGTAGGGCGTGAGTGAAAAAGAGGAATACCCTCAACATGATGGATTGACACAGTGGCTGCAAAAACGGGCTCAAACAGGATCAGGCAGTGTTTTGTTCTATTGTACCTAGGGTCACTATGAATCGGAACCAAGACGAGGGAACCTAACAATGACTATTTTTATAAATATTACATGAGATAACACAAGTAAGCCTTCAAACATTGTTAGATATCACTATACACAGAGGATACATAAATAATAAAGCATGTAATTTCTGTCTCTACAATTGAAAAATCTGGATATGCTTATATAAACTGAAAAACAGTCAGGGCTTCATCTTAGAAAAGACGAATCATATGACTGATAGTAGATGACATTATTTCATGTGCTAGCTGCTAATAGTCTTCTTCCCAATGCTTCTTTAAAACAAGCACTTCAACAAAGCAAACTCAAAGTATTCATAACAAAATCATCACTGTAATTCATAACAAAATCATCACTGTAAGAAATGTCCACACATGAACTTTTGTTTTGTTGACATTTAGGCATTTTGATTTTTAAACTCTATTATCATGTTCTATATAAATATGGTTACTTAGCAGAAAAATGGGCTAATCTCAGTGTATATAGGGTCAAAATCCTGGCAAATTATGCCCAAAATCAGAATCTGATGACTGGTAGAGGAATGAAACAGTTATAGAATATGCATTTTGTCAGAGAACCTGGTTGACCAGCTTGCCAACCCAGATGCAGAAAGGTTGAAAAAAATAAAAATAGGACATTATGCCCACCAAAGCTCATTAACAGAAAGACAAATCTTATCAATGTCAAAAACTGGAAAAAAAGTAATGAAATCTGAGAGGTTCTGAAGGCAGAAGAGTAGTATTTCCCAGGATATGTTTGTGACAGTTTGCAACAAGTTTGGAATGCTTTATTGAAAAAATTACAGCCTGTCCTGCTTAGTACTAAATAAGCTTTTCCCTAAAAGGGTCAGGAAATCTGTATGCAGATATCTTTTTACAGTTAAGGAATACATTCTGATATTTTCAAGTTCTCATGAATCCCATGCCTTCGCGCATGTATTTTCTCCCCTCAGAAAAACATTACACAGGACAGTTGTACACTGTCTTTCATTGGACTCTGGCTTTTTCCTCTTGTCCCTCATATGAAACTTTAGGGCCTTGTGTTAAGGATGCTTAGCATAGAAAGGGTTCTTTGGTTAACAGTAGAGAGCATTTTACCTACTTTCTTTCAAAGTGGTTCAAATGATCTTGTTCAATAGTAACTAAAATTATTTTGCTACTGAAAATTTAGGGTGAATTAGCATACATGTATCTCTACACCTGTTTTTATTACATCAGGATGGGAAAAAAAACAAAAATTTTAGGAACTTAGAATCATAGCATTAAGAGAGATGATTCTGTTCTCAGTCCAATCATTTTTTTTTTTTTTGGTATGATAATGAATTCCAACAAGTTTAAGGAATTTGAGCACCCTATCAGATGGTGCTTTGAAGCAAAACCAAGAAGTTTGAGTTTTTGTTAGATACCAATCTGATGATGCTAAAATGTCACACGTGCTTATTGAATTCTGTGATTCATGCCTGGGAAGTTAACTATATGAGACCATTGATAAATGAGAAATCAGAAGCCAGAGGCAAGAAGGTATTATATTTCCTAGGTCATTGAAATGAGTCATTAGTTATAAGTATAACCTCAAGGTGTATCACCAAGAGGCCCATATACAGTGTCGAAAATGTATTCCAAATTCAAGACTAGTTCAGTGACACCCCCCACCCCAGTGATCATACTCTCTATGGTCCCAAGGTAACAAAAAGGACAGAAATCCCTGCCTTGAAAAACCTCGGGAGTATTGATTATCATCAACTTTAAGAGAGTAGTTGATGTGACATCTTAAATCTTTTACAAAAAAAAAGTATAACCAATAAAAAAGGAATGCACATTTTCACTGTGAATATAAATAAGGAAAAAAATGAAGTTTTTCAATGTAAAACAAAATAGCAAAATCAAAAGCCACAATCAAAACTGTATCATACAGAAATAAATGACAAAATGGTAGTCTTCTATTCCTTGTTCTAACTGACAAATATAACTACGTTATTCATATATCTCTCTTTTTAGGCCACCCTAACATGAGCAACACTTAGTCTGAGGTAGAGAGAATGTAACCATAAGAATTCTAGTTGTAAGTATTAGTCATTCTAAAAAGTATGAATCCAAACATAGAGGAGCCCTTTACAGTGGGTGGTGTTATAAGGAGAAGAATACAGATATGACAAATTTTATGATGATTGCTCTCTAGTTTGTGGATGGCCAAGTTATTAGTACGGCCATTAATTCTAAAAGAATGCTGAAGCAGTGACTACATTAACAGAATAATAAAAAAGGGGGGAAGAGTTAAGACTGAATAATTGTAGGAGGCACGTGAGTACCATACAGTTATAACTGAGCAACCCAATCTGATTTTTGGTGAGTATGATTGTCTTTGGCTGGGTTCTCTAGAGAAACAAAACCAGTAAAGCATATAAATATATGCAGAAAGAGAGATTTATATCAAGGAAATGACTCACGTGGTTGTAGAGGCTGGAATGTCCCAAGTCCATGGGTTAGAATGAAGGCTTTTCCTGATGCACGTAGCCACAGCAGCTGAAGAACTCAAGAAGAGCAGGTTGGAGAGCAGAGGTCTTGCTCACAGGTTGTGAAGATCGACGAATCCCAAAGATCGGCCGGCAAGACCTCAGGTAAGCTGCTAGCTCAAGTCCCAGGAAACAGAGGTCAGATGAACAGGAGCCAACTGCAGGATCCTGAACTAGCAAAAGCCCATAAGCCTTGCCATAATATCCACTTACATTCAATGCAGGCCACCCGCCCAAGGAAACTCCCTTTCAACCGATTGGCTACTCACAGCAGATCCCATCATGGAGGTGATCACATAATACCAAATATCATGGAAGTGATCACACCATCATACAACTACCAAACCACTGAGGATCATGGTCCAGCCAAGTTGACACACAACCTTAACCATCACAATGATCAGTTCTAAACTTGTGTAGATTCTGATCTGAGACTGGCACTCTTCTTCTGTGTTGGGCTCAGGAATTAAGGTTGTAGGAAACTCTAAACTTCTAAGTGGGTTTCTCATTATATTTGTTTGAGAAGGAATAAGGAAGTCTAAGAAAGTAGATGAGGTGATGACACAATAAAAAAAAATCATTTCTTTTAGATGAAATGTATAAATATGGCAAAGGCCAAATTATTACAATCACCCACACCTTTTCTCAGTGTCATAGCATATATGTCCTCTTATTCAAGGTATCTTTCTGCCCACTGTATATATTATCTTAGTTACTGGGGTGGAGATTTTGCAGATTGGCCTTGCTCTGCATAGGGTACAATATTACATTGTGAGACTCTGTATTCTCTGCAGAATGGGAACTTTTAGCACAAATAGCTGTCAGACTTTGTAGAAGACTAATCCCTCTTGGTTTGCTTTCTGGTACAGGTTTTAATCTACTTTATGCTTGTCTATGTCTTCTTTTCCAAGTCTTTGTTTGTAGAATCAAAATACAAAAATCTTGACTCGAGACTTCAAAGTTATAATTCCACCTCTCTCAGTGACTTATTATGTAATCTTGATAATTCTTTTTTTTTTTTTTCTTACTCTCTTTTTCGTCTTAGGTGAGGAAATAATAACTCTCACTCATCTACATTCTTATTTATATTGTAAAGAATGAATGATTAATGACCACAAAGCACTTCCCAAACACAAAACCATAGATATTCTTTAAAATATAATTTTTTTAAAGACTTCTTCATAAAAAAACAAAATATATACTGTCAATTTGTGTTTTCCAACACTTGTCTGTCAGTTTGTTGTACACTTGTGACTTGCGGGTTGCTGTTATGCTGAAAGCTATGTCTCCAATATTTCAAACACCAGCAGGGTCACCCATGGTGGACAGATTTCAGCAGATCTTCCAGACTAAGACAGACTAGGTAGAAGAACATGGTGATCTACTTCTAAAAAATTGGCCAGTGAAAACCTTATGAATAGCAGCGGAATACTGTTTCCTATAGTGTGAGAAGATGAGCCCCTCAGGTTGGAAGGTACTCGAAATACGACCAGGGAAGAGCTGCCTCCTCAAAGTAGAGTCAATGTTAATGACATGGATGGAGCAAAGGTTTAGGGACCTTCCTTTGCTGATGTGACATGACTCCAAATGAGAAGAAAACAGCTGCAAACATCCATTAAAAATCAGAACACGGAATATACAAAGTGCAAATCTCAGAAAATTGAAAGTCGTCAAAAATGAAATGGAACTCATAAAGATCGATATTCTAGGCATTAGTGAGCTGATATGGACTGGTATTGGTAATTCTGAATCAGACATTTATATGGTCTACTATATGGGGAATGATAAATTGAAGAGGAATAGCATTGCATTCATAGGCAAATAGAAGATTTCAAGATCTATCTTGAAGTACAATGCTGTCAGTGATAATACCCACACACCTACAAGAAAGACCAGTTAATACGACTAACATTCGAATTTAAGCACCAACCACTAAGGCCAGAGATGAAGAAATTGAAGATTTTTACCAACTTCTGCAGTCTAAAATTGATCAAACATGCAATCAAGATGCATTGATAATTACTGGTGTTTGGAATGTGAAATTTGGAAACAAAGAAGAAGGATCAGTAGTTGGAAAATATGGCCTTGGTGATAGAAATTGTCTTAGTCATCTAGTGCTGCTCCAACAGAAATACCACAAGTGGATGGCTTTAATAAAGAGAAGTTTATTCTCTCACAGTCCAGTAGGCTACGAGTCCAAATTGAGGGCATCAGCTCCAGGAGAAGGCTTTCTCTCTCTGTTGGCTATGGAGGAAAGTCCTTGTGATGCATCAGTCTTCTCTTGGTCTGGGAGCATCTCAGCACAGGAACCTTGGGTCCAAAGGATGCGTTCTGCTCCCGGCACTGCTTTCTTGGTGGTGTGAGGTTCCCCTGTGTTTCTGCTCACTTCTCTCTTTTATATCTTAAAAGAGATTGGATTAAGACACTATCTAATCTCGTAAACCTCATCAGCATAACCTCATCACAGTGATAGAATTTACAACGCATAAGGAGATCACTATAACCTCATCATAGCGATAGAGTTTACAACACATACGGAAATCACATCAGATTACACAATCACACAGTACTGGGAATCATGACCTAGCCAAGTTGCTATACACATTTTTGGGGGATACAATTCAATCCATGACAGAAATGATGCGAGAGATTGCATGACAGATTTTTGCAAGTCTAATGACTTCTTCATTGCAAGTACCCTTTTTCAACAACATAAATAGAGACTATACATGTGGACATCACTGGACAAAATACACAGGAATCAAATCGACTACATCTGTGTGAAGAGACGATGGAGAAGCTCAATATTATTAGTCAGAACAAGACCAGGGGCCAACTGCAGAGCAGACTATCAACAAGTTGAATGCAAGTTCAAGCTGAAGCTGAAGAAAATTAAAAAAGTCCACGAGAGAGAAAATACAACCTTGAGTATATCCCACCTGAATTTAGAGATTATCTCATAAATACGTTTGACACACTGAACACTAATGACTGAAGACCAGATGAGTTGTGGGATGACATCAAGGACTTCATACAAGAAGAAAGCAAAACCCGTTGCTATCAAGTTGATTCTGACTCATAGCAACCCTATAGGACAAAATAGAGCTGCCCTATAGAGTTTCCAAGGAGTGGCTGGTACATATGAACTGCCAACATTTGCTTACCAGTGGAGTTCTTATCCACTGTGCCACCAGGGCTAAAAGTCATTATAAAAGACAGGAAAGAAAGAAAGGACCGAAATGGCTATCAGAAGAGAAATTGAAACTTACTCTTCAAAGTAGAGTAGCTAAAGTGAATGGAAGAAATGAAGTAAAATAGCTAAACAGAAGATTTCAAAGAATGGCTCAAGAAGACAAAGTATTACAATGAAATGTGCAAAGACCTGGAGTTAGAAAACCAAAAGGGAAGAACATGCTCATCATTTCTCAAGCTGAAAGAACTGAAGAAAAAATTCATGCCTTGAGGTTCAGTATTGAAGGATTCTATGGGCAAAATATTGAATGATGCAGGAAGCATCAAAACAGGATGGAAGGAATACACAGAGTTACTGTAGCAAAAAGAACTGATCAATGTTCAACCATTTCAAGAGATACCATATGATCAAGAACCAATAGGTATTGAAGGAAGAAGTCCAAGCTGCACTGAAAGCACTGGTGAAAAACAAGACTCCAGGAATTGACAGAACACCAATTGAGACATTTCAATAAACTCATGTAATCCTGAAGAGCTCACTTGTCTATGCCAAGAAATATGGAAGAAAGCTACCTGGTCAACCAACTGGAAGAGATCTATATTTGTGCCATTCCAAAGATAGTTGATCCAACAGAATGCAGAAATTAACAAAAAATATCATTAATATGATGTGCAAGTAAAATTTTGCTGAAGATAATTCAAAAATGGTTGCATCAATACATCGACAGGGAACTGCCAGAAAGTCAAGCTGGATTCAGAATAGGATGTGGAATGAGGGATAACATTACTAATGTTATATGGATCTTGGCTAAAAGCAGAGAATACCAGAAAGATGTTTACCTGTGTTTTACTGGCTATGCAAAAGCATTTGACTGTGTGGATAATAACAAATTATGGACAATATTGTGAAAAATAGAAATTCCAGAACACTTGTGTTCATGAGGAACCTGTACATAAACCAAGAGGCAGTCATTCAAACAGAACAAGAGGTTACTGCATGGTTTAAATTCAGGAAAATAGTGTGTCAGGGTTGTATCCTTTCACCATACTTACTCAATCTCTATGCTGAGCAAATAATCCCAGAAGCTGGACTATATGAAGAAGAACATGGCATTAAGATTGGAGGAAGCCTCATTAACAACCTGTGAAACACAGATGACACAACCTTGCTTGCTGAAAGTGAGAGGATTTGAAGCCTTCCTCATTGACCAAGATCAAAGACTACAGCCTTCAGTATGGATTTCACCTCAGTGTAATCAAAAATCCTTACAACTGGACCATGAAGCAACATCATGATAAGTGGAGAAAATATTGAAGTTGTCTAGGATCATTATACTTGGATCCACAATCAATGCCCACAGAAGCAGCTTGCGTTGGGTAAATCAGCTGCAAAATCTCTCTTTAAAGTGTTAAAAAGCAAAGATGTCATTTTGAGGACTAAGCTGTACCTGACGTTTTCTTCGTTCCTCTTAACTCTCCTGTGCTGAGTTCCTTTTGTTTTGTGGATTTTTTTTTTATTTCTTCTGTTTTTGTAGGTTTTGTTTTTACTGAGACTTTATGTTTCAATCACCTTGTGCATGTAAAAGCTGGACAATGAATAAGGAAGATCGAAGAAGAATTGATGTTTTTGAATAATGGTGTTGGCAAATAATATTGACTATACCATGGACTGCCAGAAGAATGAGCAAATCTGTCTTTAAAGAAGTACAGCTTGAATGCTCCTTAGAAGCAAGAATGACTAGACTTCATCTCACTTACTTTGGACAGGTAGGACCAGTCCCTGGAGAAGGACATCATGCTTGGGTCAGCAAAAGAGGGAAGACCCTCAACGAGATGGATTGACACAGTGGCTACAACATTGGGCTCAAACATAGCAACGATTGTGAGAATGGTGCAGGACTGGGCAGTGTTCTGTTCTGTCGTACATAGGGTCGCTATGAATCGGAATTGACTCGATGGCCCCTAACAACAACAACAATATTTGTAATTGGTAGGAATGTTCATTCATTTATAACATATTTTCAGAAAATAAAATATTTCAGAGGGGAAAAAAAGCATTATTATCAAAGAAATAGTTAAAAGTTTCTAGCTAGAGTTTTCACTTTTATCCCTTTGAGTACAGACTATATGCAATAGTTCATACTTCCATTTAGTGATGTTTGTAACATGGACACATAAATGAAAGGACTAGAGCTCACATCTTGTGTGTATTTGACAAGCTCTAACAGAATTGTTTGCAAAATTTTATTGAAATTCGTGCTTTCATTTATCTTTGTTAGCACAAGCCTCAGAAATCAGTGGTATGGAGTTCTTGTATAATTTAACTGTAAGAGAATTAAGTGTGCAGGTGTTCAGAGAACAGTCTATTTTTCTAAGTAAATAAAGTCTTTTGGAAGAAAATGTATTATTTTTATTACTTTATGAAAAAATATTCAATTAGTTCAATTCATTTCATAAAGAACAAACAAAAAATGCATTCCAAAGGAGATGAGTAACCAAGAAACAAAAGTATAATTAGTTGCCAATAATCTCATGAACCTGAATGAGTAAACAAGCTAAAATTGCTTAAACAGCTACAGTGAGGCATTTTAGAGTTGTAACTCTTTTTAAGGCTTCTATATTAAACAAGGATATGTGCACACTAAAACTATATTTCAAAGATTTTCATCGGTGGACATTTTCTTCCTTGTTATACCACAACAAATGCTTAACAAATACATGTTCAACATTTAGAGTGTGGAGTGAAACATAGGAAAGATAATCTTTTTAAAAAAAAGGCAAGTGCATCTCTTTCCTCTCCACTTGTTAGGCTAGGCCTCACGTAAACTTTCCTAGACAAATGAGCTTCAAGTGCATGTTGAAAGGTCTGTACGGAAAGAAATTTAGTACTTTCCGTTTTAATGGTTTGCAGTCCTAATGGAAGTTCTTTCTTTTAGCCAACCTAAATACTTTATGCAACATTTCAAGTTCACTTATTCTTGTTCTGCCCTCTGTGGCATCAGAGTACCTATCAGCACCTTCTATGTAATAATCCTTCATGTAATTGAAAACCAACTTGTTTCCCCAGCCTATTTTCCAACTTAAATAATATTAGTTCCCTTAACCTTTCCTCAGAGATTCTATTTTCCAAGCTATTAATCATGTTTATTGCTTGTCCTTAAACCTTCTTCAAGTTTTCCAAGGTCTTTTTAACTTAGTGAGTCCAGGCCTGTACACAGCACTGTGATTATGCTAGGAGAATTACTTCTCACATCTTACAGATTGTTCTTTTGTGTACGCATCCAGGGAGTTTGAATTGCTAATTCACCTTTGAAATGAGATTCTTAGGCTATTGTAGTCGTTGTTGTTTTTCTTCTACCAAATCTATACTTTCCCAAATAATGTTCATACAGTCTACATTGTCTCTAAGTATATACATCTGTGTTTGTTTAATCTTGACCCTTTCTATCCATGAAAAACAGTTATATATATATATATACAGTTCAAAACGGGGTCAACCTGCCCAACTCCCCTAACCTAGTGGTTTTTTTTTCCTCCTCCTCAAATTATAAGTGTTTCGTTGTTTAAAGTATGCATATAATTTTATATCAAAAGAGGCACAGGTACCAGATTAAAAAAAGACATTTGTAATATCTTTTTGGAGACTTTCTGCTTCATGTGTCATTCCGATTTGACGTGCAATACATTTTAAAATGAAATAAAGTAAAAAAAAAAAAATGGGCACATATTCCTCTCATATCTATAATCTTCAAGATGTTTTTCACTCCCAATTTCATCATTCCCACCTTCCACAAAATTCCTTCCTATAAATTTCACAATTCTAATTTAGACTTTCTGCACTCCCACAATGGAGCATATTTCACTCCCTTTAATACTTAAAGTCCTCTAGCACCCATTTCCGATCTTCCTTAACATTCTTCCATTCCAATTTTTTATACGAAAGCAATAGGAAATATAATTTTATTTCATTTCCATCTTATATGATTTCCTTCATCTGATTCTGCAGATATTTTTTAGTGTGCCTCATTTTCCAGTGTTCAATTTCATATGCTATAATAAAATGCACATGCATTAAACCAATATCTAACAAATGTGCTTTTTTCTTCTGTCAGTATATGTTTAACACTAAATAGACCATCTATGCATTATACATCTATGTACTGCAATGCATCATTGAAAAGTGAGTAGTGTATTGTTAATTTTTTTATAGCTTCCTAATTCTGAAGCTAGTTCAAAACCCATTTGCTTTGAGGGAAAAAAAAGAAATGGTGACCCTGTAAAAATTAAGAGGTGTTAAAGTGATGGGCACCTAAGAATAACAACAAAGTGCTGGGGTATACTTTCTTCTTTGTCATTGACAGAAATGTACTGAGACTCTGACTCCTTAAATTAAGATCCTACCCTATTTTCCTGAAGAAGAAATGCATTAATTAAAAGTTGGTTTTATTGTTTATTGCTCATTTTCATTTACTTATCCTAAACAGTGTAAACATTTTGGAATTTACATGAACTACATATTCTTCTGAGTCTAGTTCCAATTCTGATGAATCTTAAAATTGTTCTTACAACTTTTGATCATAAATTGATCTCATGTTTGTGATTCCAATGTTTAATTTATTTCCTAACTTGATTTCTATAGGATACTTGAAACACTTAAAACCTAAATATAAAACAGTCAAATTGCATACTAGATGCCTCAGGTACATGCAAAACTTAATTTAATCTTCACAATAATTGCTGACATTTATTAAGCATAATGCTTACATACTCAGACTATCTCATGGCATACTCACAACAAGCCATGATTAATTACTATTAACATCATCACTTTCTTATTGGGGCATAAGCTGGTTCTATCTCTGACTACAAAGATGACAAATGGTGAAGGTGGGATTTTATTCCAGGTCCCCAGGTAGCACAAATGGTTAAGAGAGCCCAGCTACTAACCAAAAGGTTGGTGGTTTGAATTCTCCCATAGGCACCTTGGAACAAAAGCCTGCTAGTCTACTTCCAAAAGATCACGCCCATTGAAAACCTTACGGAGTATAATTCTACTATGAGACACATAGAGTCGCCATGGGCAAATGAAACACCAGAGCCCATCAATTAAACCATCTACCAGGTCAGATTTGGTATTTAAAATGTAACTAACTTCAAAAACATAACTAATGGTCCAAGATCAGCCATTCAGCACATTACTTTTTAATTCTATTTGGGGAGGGAAGATGAATGAAAGCCTCCTTCAGTGTTGTTTTGCTATAATATTTGTCAGTTTTCTGAACAATTTATTATATCTTTAGTGTAAAAAGGATGTGAGGGCGGCGCCTGACCTCCTCTAACTTCACAAGGGGAAAGTAGAATCGAGATCAACAGTCCAAGGCTAATTCCCACGAGGTGGAGGTCAGACATGCCTCCTCTCTCCACCATCTTTATCAATTCTGACACCAGCCATCCTCCTGACGGCACTCTCTACTTCTCTGCTGGGTTTCATAATTCATTGCAGTGGCACACAGAACTCACAGACAATACTCATGATTATGAAGTTTATTAGGGAAGTAACTGCTACAATTCTGGCTCAGGAACACACAGGATACACTTCTTCCATCAGGATAGCCCGTTCCCAGGCATACTCACAGGTATACCTCTCCCTGACCCTCGGTCTCTGCCCAAAGGCATTCAGCTTTCTCGTTCCATGAGCCAGGAGGTCCATCATGCTGTCTCCTGCTGCCAGGTCTCTGCTGCTGGGTCTCTGTGGCCAGGTCTCTGCTGCTACTTCTTGCTGCCTTCAGTGTTAAAGCTTTCTCTCTTTCTCTGTCTCCAACTTCCAGGAGCTTCTCAGTGCCAGGATCCCTGGTCCAAAGGATGTGCTGGCTCCTGGCTGTTCTTCCTTGGTAGTGGTGGGATCTTCTCTCTTTCCTGTCTCTGAGGTGGCTTATTTCAAGCCCAGCGGGATGGCAAAACTGACCAATCCCTTTGGTAGGTCACAATTACCCTATCACACAGTCCTGACCAATCACTTGGGTGGGAGTTACAAGACCGTGGCTAGAGAGGCCACACAAAAGTGACCCATAGCAATGCAATTAGTTTACAAAATAGGGTCATATTTAGTGTTTACATTCCTTTTTAATTGGTTCCACAATAATGATGTATTAGGAGGGTTTAACCTCCATTTAAGAATAAAACTAATTAACACATGCTCTTTCTAAACTATATAATCATTTTGCAAAATAATATTGTAAAATGTACAGCCTTAAAAGAAATAATGAAATATATGTTAAATTATTTATAATTTCAGTTATTTTTAGAATCTTTAAAATACAATCTCTTATGCTGAATATTCTTAATCATTTTACAGCTAGGAACTCCCAAAAATATTCTAATACTGTGTTATACTTCAAAACTGTTTCAACCCTTGCTTTTATCAAAGATTGAATTCCTTTACTTTCTAGTCCAAATCTAAAACCAGCCTAAACCAGTCCTGGCACCAGTGTTTAGGTTCCCTCTCTTCATGTCCAGATGGATTGTAACTATCTAAATGGGGAAAGATACATGACCTTGTAATCAATCTTTTAATTTAGAGTATTAGTATAGGGACTGCTTTGGGATTTGACATGTATTGGCAAATATAGTGAAGCAAATAGAGGTAAATAATGTAATCACAGCAGCAGCTGGGTTTTTGGCATGTCAGCAGACAATCTAGGGCTTCCAGTGCAGCTGGGGCAGGTGTTAGTGATCTAGATGAGGTTAGTGGAAAGACTTTTATTACTTTACAGTGGTTCTGGCAACCAGACCTATGTTCCTGCCATCCCAGCCCTGGTTCCCACTTTGTTTTCTGCATTTTTCCAGCAGGTTTTTTAAAGTTTTATATCACCCCCAACAGCTTTACTACCACCTTTCTCTCCAGGCCAGAGGAAGAAGTAATGCACACAATCATAGTACTTCATTTTGAATTGTACCTTAGTAACATAACCATAATTTAAACATTCAGCCAGTAGTTCTTATATTAACAACATGACCCCAGCCCTAACTGCAAATGCTACTTTGTTTTGTAATAAACGGAATGTATTATTTCCTTTCTCAAACACTAAATCAACAAAATTGATGGAGTGTCTACCACATAGAAGACATTTTTATAATAACTATTTAGAAGTAGTCTCCCTGTCTTTAAAGAGCTTAAAGACAGTTAGAGAAGCAGGATAGAAACTATAAAATAAAACTGACAATAGACATTAACAATTGATCAGTGCCAAATTAATGGTAGAGACAGCAAGTGCTATAGGATTTTCAAGGTGAGAGAAAAGGCACTCAAATTCACATAAGCAGACTCTGTGGACTTGAAAAGGCATAAAGAAAATTAGAATCTCCATAAAATGTACAAATTGTACCTTTACATTTTCATTACACATTTTTACATAAATTTATAAACTGCATTTATGCAATGCAGTCCATTGCATAAACATTTTGTAGAACTGGCCCGTATTCCAGTTTATCTGTAGCAAATGGTCAATGTAGGAGAAAAATGGGAGATAATATGGGGAAAGTAATAAAGCAGTCATGATACCAGGGTAACAACATTAACAATAATATAATAATATTACAATAGGTAAAATGTGGGTGTTTACTATGAGTTAAACATTATGTGCTACATCAGATCTAGTTTAATCCTCAAAACAAAACTACATGTTGTTTCTACTGCTGTTAGATGCCTTTGCGTCGGTTCTGACTCATAGTGACCCTATGTACAACAGAATGAAACACTGCCATCCTCACAATCGTTTGTATGTTTCAGCCCATTGTTGCAGCCACTGTGTCAATTCATCTCTTTGATGGTCTTCCTCTTTTTTCTGTCCTTCTACTTACCAAGCATGATGTCCTTCTCCAGAGACTGGTTCCTCCTGATAAAATGTTCAAAGTACGTGAGACGAAGTCTTTCCATCCTCACTTCCAAGGAGCACTCTGGCAGTACTTCTACCAAAACAGATTTTTTCATTCTCCTGGTGGTCCAGAGTATATTCAATATTCTTCACCAACACCATAATTCAAACGCATCAACTCTTCATCAATCTCTTATCCATTGTCCAGCTTTCCCATGCATGCGAGGCAACTGAAAATATCATGGCTTGGGTCAGGCACACCTTAGTCCTCAGAGTGACTTTTCTGCTTTTAAACATTTTAAAGAGGTCTTTTGCAGCAGATTTGCCTAGTGCAATAATATATCATTTAATTTCTTAACTGCTGCTTCCATGGGTGTTGATTGTGGATCCAAGTAAAATGAAATCCTTGCCGACTTCAATATTTTCTCTGTTAATTGTGATGTTGCTTATTGGTCCAGTCGTGAGGATTTTTGTTTTCTTTATGTTGAAGTGCAGTCCATACTGAAGGCTGTAGTCTTTGATTTTCATCAGTAAGTGCTTCAAGTCCTCTTCACTTTCAGCAAGCGAGGTTGTTTCACCTGCATATTTCAGGTTGTTATAAGGCTTCCTCCAATCCTGAAGAAGCATTCTTCTTCATATATTCCAGTTTCTCAGACTATTTGCTCAGCATACGGATTGAATAAGTGTGGTGAAAGAATACAACACTGAGATTCACCTTTCCTGACTTTAAACCACGTCGTATCCCCTTGTTCTGTTTGAAAGACTGCCTCTTGGTCTATGTACAGGTTCCACATGAGCACAATTAACTGTTCTAGAATTCCTATTCTTTGCAATGTTATCCATAATTTGTTAAGACTACACAGTTGATATCTTTACGCAGTCAATAAAACATAGGTAAACATCTCTTTGGTATTCTATGCTTTCAGCCAAGATTCGTCTAACATCAGCAATGATATCCTTTGTTCCACGTTCTCTTCTGAATCTGGCTTGAATTTCTGGCAGTTCCCTGTCAGTGTACTGCTTCAACCGCTTTTGAATGATCTTCAATAAAATTTTACTTGCATGTGATATCAATGATATTGTTCAATAATTTCTGCATTCTGTTGGATCACCTTTCTTTGGAATGGGTACAAATATGGTTCTCTTCCAGTCGATTGGTCAGGAAACTGTCTTCCAAATTTCTTGGCATAGACAAGGGAGGGCCTCCAGAGCTGCATCATTTTGCTGAAACATCTCAGTTAGTATTATCAGTTCCTGGAGTCTTGCTTTTCGCCAATGCCTTCAGTGAAGCTTGGACTTCTTCCTTCAGCACCATTGGTTTTTGATCATATTCTACCTCCTGAAATGGCTGAACATTGACCAATTGTTTTTGGTACAGTGACTCTGTACTCCTTCCATCTTATTTTGATGCTTCCTGCATCATTGAATACTTTGCCCAGAGAATCCTTCAATATTGCAACTTGAGGCTTGAATTTTTTCTTCAGTTCTTTCAGCTTGAGAAATGTCAAGCATGTTCTTCCCTTTTTGTTTTGTAATTCCAGTTCTTTGCATGTTTCATTATAATACTTTGTCTTCTCAAGCTGCCCTTTGAAATCTTCTGTTCAGTTCTTTTACTTTATCATTTCTTCCTTTCATTTTAGCTATTCTATGTTCAAGAGCAAGTCAGAGTCTCTTCTGACATCCATTTTGGTCTGCATAGTAGGTACTGTTATTATCTGAATCTTATGTATGAAGAAATGGAGGCTTAGAAAGAGTAAATATTTGCCCAGGGACACATTTCCTTAGTGGTGAAGCCAGGACTCAAAGCCAGACTTCTTTGCTGTTAAAGCCCTTGCATTTTAGCATGGACGGTCTCCACTGTCAGAGGAAACAATTTAAGGATTTAAGGATTAAAGGCATGAAAGCTAGAGTAAAACAAATTTTTAAGGTGATGAAGTTGTCAACAGTATTGGGGATTTATCAGAGTGGGAAGAGACAAAATGTCATTTGGAATACATTGTACTCTCTCGCTTCTTCTGCCTCTCTCCCCTTATGACTCACTCTGCTGTGGCTATTCTGGCCGATGTTCTTCCCTAACTGGCAGTTACCTCAGCACCACTGTAATGGTTTTTTCCTCTGCCTAGAAGAGTCTTCCTCTGGATGTACACATGGCTATCCTTTCTCTTGTAAGGCTTTACATAGATGTAACTTCTCATTGGGCCACTTCTGACTATTCTACCCACATCCTTCCCAAGACACTCCTGTTCTCCCTTCTGTTGCTCTGATTTTCTTTTTCTTACATAGCACTTTTAACCTTTTAATATATATTAATATTTACTTATTTGTTATGTGCAACACTTCTTGTCTGTCTCTACTCTCTGGAATATAAACTCCATGAGGGCAAGGGTCTTGGTTTTATTCACTGATAAATCCAGGAATCCATAAAAGGATTGAGTAAATAGTAGTGTCTTTTTATGAATGATTATATTATTGAAAATTTTATGACATAAATAACAAATGCTCCTTCTAAAAATATTAAAAAATATACAAAAGTATAATGAAGAATTTTAAAACCACCATAAACCCACCAATGATAAGTACTATTAGTATTTATTACTACAATTTTTATGTATCAGTATCTTTTTATTACTAAAAATTATTTCTGATTCTACTTTCAAAAACATTAGATGCCAAAAATAAAAAAAACTTCTTGCTATCAAGATTATTTCTGAGACTTCTACATTTGAAAGAAATTTTATTAATGTATATCTTAATTACTCAAAGGTCAGCATGACTTTACTCAACCTAAAATGCATTTATAATATTTATAAACATTTACTTTTCAATATAGAATACAATTAGAGGTATAATTATCTACAAATTTTTTTGTATTGAAGATGAAGATGATACTTAAAACATGTATCCAGAGGTGTATAATTCCAACTGTGAATTTAAAAGTACAAGCTCTCAGTGAGACAAGGCATGAAAAGCTGAAGGTAGAAATGATGATACTGCTGAAACACTCTAAATGTCCAAATCTGTAAGTTACTCAAAGGAAAGCCCTTCAATGTTTCAATAGCAATATTCATCTACCTGCGATACAGCATTCATCACCATGAGCTGAATTTATTACTTATATATTTCTTTGTCTTTTATATGATTTCCGTCTCAACCATTCTCCATACTGAAGGTAGTGATGTATCCTAAAACCAAAGTTATGAATATCACTTCCATTCTGTGCATGTGTGTATCTGTGTATGTATTATATACACACGTGTTTGTGTATCCACGTGTACAAATGGAATTAAAGGCATAAATTAAATAGTAATAAAATACAAGAAATATCATTTTATGAAAAAATTAGTATATTACAAACATTAGTAACATGATTAAAGTAGACAAGTGCTATTATAGGACAAAATGTTGGGAAAGGGTTTTATATTCAGTGGTCAGATAAATCCTCTCTGTCACCACCAGTTTGTCAGTTTGTCATTGCTGTGATGCTGGAAACCATGCCACCAGTATTTCAAATACCAGCAGGGTCACCCATGGTGGACAGGTTTCAGCAGAACTTCTGGATTAAGACAGACAAGGAAGAAAGGCCTGATGATCTACTTTCAAACATTATCTAATTGAAACCTTATGGATCACAATAGAACATTGACCAACTCACTTACTTTGGACATGCCATCAGGAGAGATCAATCCCTGGAGGAGGACATCATGTTTGGCGAAGTAGAGAGCCAACAAGGGTGAGGGAGACCCTAGGTCAGATGGGTTGACCTGATAGCTGCAACCTGGACTTGATCATACCAGCAATTGTGAAGATGATGCAGACCAGGCAACATTTTATTCTCTTGTACATAACATTACCATGAGTCGGAGTTGACCAGAGAGCAGCTATTTGTCTGTTTGACAGGGAAACTACTTCTAAATAGTTATTATAAAAATGTCTTATATGTGGTAGACAATCAATTTTGTTGATTTAGTGTTTGAGAAAGGAAATAATACATTCCTTTTATTATGAAACAGAGTAGCATTTGCAGTTATGGCTGTGGTCACGTTGTTAATAAAAGAACTACTGGCTGAATGTTCAAATGAGGGTTATGTTACTCATCTCTCTTTTAGCTACCTTGATTCCTTACTATTTCACATACTTGTCTGCTTTCATACGAAAGCTGTTCTATGCCTTGAGAAGTGCCTTGTTTAACTATTCAGTTATCCTTCATCACATGTCTGGCTTCTTTTTTTTCCCATAGAAAATAAAGGATACAAACCTGTATCTGGCATATCAGTAATGTTGAAATCTCCTACTTGGTGAAAGGCAAAAAATAGTTATAGAATCTTTTGTTCTGTGTTTATGTGGGTTAAGAGCAGGATATTAGGGACTTCCGGGCAACATGGCACTATAGTCAGAAGCATCATGCCGCCCCTCCTCAGTAAAGATTGGAACAACTAAGTCAAACAGAGTCACACATCAATCCTGAAACCCTAAGCATCAAATGAAGACATAAAGAACTCAGCCAAGCACCAAATGGAATGAGAAACTGACTGAGAACATAAAGCGAGGAGCGATACATGCAGAAGTCATCTATCAGCTACTGCAGCACGGATCCGCCATCTTGGACTCCTATTGGAGATCAGCCAACAGCGGGTATGAGAAAGCAGCTTCACAGAGCTTCCAGACAGAGATAGAACAACCAGTAACCAGCGATACAGACTTTTCCACCCCCTCTTTTTCACCCCCACATAGCCTCCTTTGCTTCCTGCAGCCACAGTCACTTGTCCAGGAAGCACCCCAGTGTTGCTTGGATTCCACCTGCCCACACTGGTCAGCTCCCTGAGTGCCTTTGTTGGCTGCTGGTTTTGCTTTTTTTCCGCTTCTGTAGATTTTTTCCTTACCTCTCACCACCTCCCGCTCCTTTCTCTCAAATACCTGGCTCCGTGCACCATCTTTGCTTCTTCCTGAAAGGCTTCAAAACACCAATTGACTGTGAAACTGCTTCCTGGCCTATGCCGCCATGCTGGTAGGACCCCTGGGGCCTTTTTGTTTGTTTGTTTGCTCTGATTTGTTCTGTTTTGTTTGTTTATTTTATTTTTCTTTTCTCAGTTTGGGAACCCCTTCTAGCTGACCAGTACCGTGTTGCATGGAAGCTACACACTTACTCTGCACAGATGCACAGGGACTTCCCTGGGAGCATTTTTTTTCCTTGTTTTTTTTTTTGTTTTTTTTTGTTTCTTTGTTTCGTTTTCTTCTCTCTATTATTTCCTTTTTGTCTTTCTTCATTTCAAGTTCTAGATTCATTAATTTTTTCATTGTCTTTCATTTTTCTTTTTCCTCATTTCTCAGTCTCTCCTCTCTCCACTCCAACAGAAAGCTCCCTTAGCACTCTTTTTTGTTTGTGTGTATGTTTTTGGCTCCTGTTCCTCTCTCTTCTCTCTCATCTTTCCCATACCCTTCTTAGCTCTACACATCACAATCTACCTCCTCCTTCCTGACAACCTGCACCGTGCATTGAACATCACACTCCCTAGCAGCACAGGCATGGCCTACTGGAACCTGCACTGCACTGATTTCCGGTCTGCACTGTCAGCCCTGATAAGTGCCCCAAACAAACCATCCCAGCAACTCCCCTTCAGCTGGACCTGCCCTGCTGTACCATACCTGAGTGACTGACCCTGCCCATTGGAGAAGGAGGTGAGAAGTATCGTGTCCACAGACGAGCAAACAACAAAGAACGCACAGCCCACCTGCTCAGACATAACCAAATAAAACAAAAAAGCAGGACAAAACAAACAAATCTATAATTAATAAATGAGGAAAATAACCACTGAACGCCCCAAAGATAGCAAACAATATCAAAACGTTTACAAAAACAGGACAGGATGGTTCCAGTAGGTGCCCAAAATAAAGCTCAGATGAGCTTCCAATAGAAGAAAAGGCACTAGACCTAACTGATGGGGAATTCAAATCCATAGTATTCATAATTATCCAAGAGTTGAAGCAAATACCAGACAAAAATGAGGAAAAAATAGACAAATTCGTGGAAAAGGCAGACAAACTCATGGAAAATACAGACAAAAAACTGGAAGAATTCAAGAAAATAATACAGGAACAAAATGCTAAAATAAATTCACAACTAGAAACCATACAAAAACAACAATTAGAAATCCAAAAGATAAACAACAAGATTTGAGAAATGGACAGTGTCATAGAAGGGCTGAGAAGCAGGTTTGACGTGATGGAAGATAGGATCAGTGAAATTGAAAACAAACACTTGGATAGAACTCTGTCTCAGGAAAAATCAGAAAAAAGAAAAAGAAAACCTAAGAATTATGTGGAACACAATCAAAAGCAAAAATCTTCGAGTGATCGGAGTTCCAGAACAGGGGCAGAAAACAGAAAACACAGAAAGGATCATTGAAGAACTGCTAACAGAAAACTTCCCCAATATCATGAAAGATAAAAAACTGACCATCAAATAAGCTAAACGAACCCCATATAGGATAGACCCCAAAAGAAAATCACCAAGGCATATCGTAATCACACTCACTAAAACCAAAGACAAACAAAGAATCCTGAGAGTAGCTCGAGAAAAACAAAGTCACAAACAGAGGAGAAACAATAAGATTAAACTTGGATTATTCGGCAGAAACCATGCAGGCAAGAAGGCAATGGAATAATATATATAAAACCTTGAAAGAAAAAAATTGCCAGCCAAGAATAATATAACCTACAAAACTCTCATTTAAATATGATGGTGAAATTAGGTCATTTCCAGATAAACAGAAATTAAGGGACTATGTAAAAACCAAACCAAACTTACAGGACTTGTTAAAGGAAGTCTTTCGATCTGGGAACAAACAACATCAGACCACAGGCTGACTCTAGGACACAGGATTGTACTAGCTAGATACCAACCTAGGAAATAAACTCTTAAGGACTATGCAAAACCAAAAGAATTACAACAGGGAACCAGAGAGGTTAATCTGTAAATGACAACAACATCAGAACAATAAAAGAGGGACTAAACAGTGTAGGTATAGAACCTTCTAATGGAGAGGAAGTCAAGTGATACCAAGTAATAATAGACTGGTTCAAATCCAGGAAGACAAGGGTAAATTCCAAGGTAAATGCAAAGAAAGTTAACAAACCTACTCATCAAAATAAAGAAGAAAAATATAAAGTCTAAGTAAAAACAAAACCTACAAAAACAGAAGAAATGGAAAAAAAAAATCCACAAAGCAAAAGGAACTCAGCACAGGAGAGTAAGAGGAACAAAGAAAACATCAGACGGTGGCCAACATGGTGGAGTAATTAGACATTTCCTATATCCCTCTTACAACAGAGACCTGGAAAAACAAGTGATTTGATTCTATATGAATATCTAGGAGCCCTGAACAAGGCAGAGTTGAGGAATCTGTCTGAGTGACAGAGGAGGGGCAGACTCTTTGGAAGAAGCCAAGAGCGCCAGAGCCTTGGGGGTGAAACTGCAGCCCCGCAGGCATGTCAATCTGCAGTGAAGCAGGCAAACAGCTGTGTTGTGCGCACACTCGGGCAGTAGTTTCCACGAGAGAGACCCAGAAGCAGTGATTCTGTTTGGACCCTCCGAACCAGTGAAAAGCAGCTCCCAAGAGGCTAAGATAAGTACATGTGTGCACCCTTTCACAGGGATTAAAAGAAAAAGCCCATTTGGGAAAAACCTCTCTCCCTTTTACTTCCTCCCTCCCCTCTGTGCACTGGGAGTCCACTGGGCCAGAAGTATATCCCAAAAGGAGCCCTGACCCATTCTCCTGGCCTTGGAGAGGGAACAAATAAGCTACTGGCTCCCCTAAGCCAGGAACACAGGGTCGTCACAGCTCCTTTGCTATGCACAGTTATCAGGGGTCCGCAGACTCTGAGTGCCTTACACCCCTGTATAGACTTGTAGGGACTCATCTCAACAGTGTTAGTCCTCACTACTGCAGTACAATAGGGCATATATCTGAAGTTTAACTTCAACTGCTTCAGCTGTGAATAGGCAGATTTGCGACCCTCGAAACAGCCCTGCCCCTTAACTAGGTACTTTATTGATCTGCAGCAGGAGCTTGAGGACTGGTGATATCTCCTAAAGTGCCTAGCCACCTGCTACAGGAGTCCATGAAAAAGTGGTGCCCTCGAGTCTTTACAGCCAACACAGTGGGATGCTCATAGTCTGGCTACAAAACTCACCTACCTACTCACCCTAGAGAATAGGGACACGCTTTCCTTTCAGACTCTCAGGGGCAGCCATCAGCCCCCTGCCTGCCTCAGCGCATGATCCCCTACCACAGCCAGAGTCCAGTGCCTGCACCAATCATGAATGCCTCTCTAGGACTGGGAGTGAAAGCCTACATCAAACACTTGGTGACCAACTGCCTGAACACCCAAGCTGAACCCATATAGGAAAATTTAACAGAATCCAGTGTGCACATACTTAGTTACAGAACTACCTACCTGGTGACAGGACGTTAGAGATCCAAAGGTGTCAAAAATCAAACTAGTGCACACGAGCAGCCTATTTGGGCATATCAAAACAAAATAAGAAGCTAGATCTCACTAAACAAATATAAAATAAAATTATAATAAATTATTGATGGCTCAGAGACAACAGTCAAATCACATAAACAGGCAGTCTGTGATGGCTTCAGCAAGCTCCCAAAATAAAGAATCAATAAATTCTCTGGAGGAAGAGAACTTCTTGGACTTACCAGCGGCGGAATGCAAAAGATTAATATACAAAACTCTTTTAGAAATTAGAAAGGAAAATCGACAAAATGCAGAAATCACCAGGGAACATACAAAGTAGTAGCGGAACTTAAAACAGTTATTCAAGAATATAATGACAAACATAATAGGCTGTAAGAATCCATAGAGAAACAGCAATCAGAAATCCAAAGGATTAACAATAAAATTTCAGAATTAGATACCTCAATAGAAAGTCATAGGAGCAGAATTGAGGCAGTAGAAGTTAGAATTAGTGACATTGAAGATAAAGCACTTCAAGCCAACTTATTTGAGGAAAAATCAGATAAAAGAATTAAAAAGAATGAAGAAACTCTAAGAGTCATGTGGGACTCTATCAAGAGAAATAACCTACGAGGGATTAGAGT
>NW_004443979.1:14069637-14096326 GCF_000243295.1 Trichechus manatus latirostris
ATTGTTGGTGGGAATGTAAAATGGTACAACCACTTTGGAAATTGATTTCGTGCTTCCTTAAAAAGCTAGAAGTAGAAGTACCATACGATCCAGCTATCCCACTCCTTGGAATATATCCTAGAAAAATAAGAGCTGTCACACAAATAGATATATGCATACCCATGTTCATTGCAGCACTGTTCACAATAGCAAAAAGATGGAAGCAACCTAGGTGCCCATCAACGGACTAATGGATAAACAAATTATGGTATATCCACACAATGGAATATTACATGACAATAAAGACCAAACATGAAGCTGTGAAACATCCTATAACATGGTAGAAGCTGGAACTTATTATGCTGAGTGAATTCAGTCAGTCACAGAAGGACAAATACTGTATAAGACCACTATTATAAGAACTCAAGAAAAGTTTTAAACACAGAAGAAAACATTATTTGTTGGTTACTGGGGTGGGGAGGGAGGGTGAGAGTTATTCACTAACTAGATAGTAGATAAGAATCATCTTAGGTGAAGGGAAGGACAGCACACACTATAGGGGAAGCCAGCACAACTGGACTAAACCAAGGCTAAGAAGTTTCCTGAATACAATGAAATACTTTGAGAGACAGAGTAGCAGGGGTAGGGGTCTGGGGACCATGCTTTCAGGGGACATCTAGGTCAATTGGCATAACAAAGCTTACTAAGAAAATGTTCTGCAGCCTACTTTAGTGAGCGGCATCTGGGGTCTTAAAAGCTTGCAAGCAGCCATCTAAGATGCATCGATTGGTCCCAACCACTTGGAGTAAAGGAGAACGAAGAACACCAAAGACACAAGGAAAGTAGTAGCCCAAGAGACAGAAAGGGCTACATAAACCAGAGACTTCATCAGCCTGAGACCAGAACAACTACCACCAATGAACATCCTGACAGGGAGCACAACAGAGAGTCCCTGGTGGAGGAGTAGAAGGATGGGGTGCAGCGCTCAAATTCTAGTAAGAAGACCAGACTTAATGGTCTGAGACTGGAGGTACCCCAGAAAGCATGGCCCCTGGACTCTCTATCAGCCCAGAATTAAAACAATTTCTGAGGTCAACTCTTCAGACAGGGATTGGACTGGATTGTGGGACATAAAGTGATACTTGTGAAGACTGTGCCTTTTAGCCAAGTAGATACAAGAAACCAAAGGTGCAGCTTCTGTCCAGAGGTGAGATGGGAAGGCAGAGAGGGTTAGGAGCTGGTTGAACGATCATGGGCAATCAGGGGCGGAAGGCAAGAGTGTGCTGTCGCAGAATGGGGTGAGCAATTAGGGTCTCATAACAATGTATGTATAAAAATTTTGTATGGGAGACTAATTTGAAATGTAAACTTCATTTAACTGCAACAATAAAAAAAAGAAAAGAAAAAACATAATGTTAAAATAATTAGTAATTTCTAAACACTTCATTTTTATCATACAGTCAGTACTGACAAAAATTAATTTACATTGCTGTTCTTTCTTCTCCCTGTAAATCCATTTGTTGCTGTTGTTACAACCATGATATTATTACCAAGCTTTTATATACAGAAAAGTGTCCCTACAACTACTGCCAACACCTAACCTTTTGTACAAATTTAAACTATAGCAAATAATTTACCTTGCCCTGAGAATGTTTTGTTTTGATTTCTTGGGAATTCACAAGATGAAATGTCTAACTATTTACGTAGATTCATATTGTTCATTGTGATGTTTATCATTGGGTTATTTCATTTGTATTCTTGCTATTGTATTCCACTTTGAATCAAAATCCATAGACTATTATAGTCTGTAAGTGTTACTACAACCTGAAGGATCAGTCATTCGTTATTGCAATGTCATATTATCCTCTGAGTAATAAAAGCATATTTAATTGATGCCGTTATCTGTTAGAAAATATCCAAGCTAGAGGTTATTAAAAATTGCCTGTACCATGAAAAGGAAGTAGAGTAGGAGAAAACATTTAGAAATGTCTGTATTTTTTTTTAAACTGAATGTGTACTCTCATAATATCTTTTCCCTGTTTTAAAGATGCCATATGAACCAAACAGCAGCTAGCATTGCATTGCTGTTGTTTGATTACTTTCTAATTTTCAAAGCAACTTATTTTATAATTTTTAATGAGTAGTTTTTTACTGTCAATTTTGTAAAACGATATGCTTTTCTAGCCTCAAAATAATGATGCATTACATTCAGCTTTCCAGTTCTTGATATGCACAAGAAATTATACAGTAACCATATCCTTGGACCAGCATCGAGATTACAGGAGAGAAAGGGAAACGTACATTCCCTAAATATACATAACATGCTAGAAACTATTCTAAATATGAAGTAATGCTAATTAACTGAATGGTTTTTTGGGAATAATCCAGATTTAAACTCAATTTACTCGTACTTCAAAACCCACCCTAGGAAGCCCCTTTCTTTTAGTTCAAAGAATTTTAAATTACACACTAATTTTAAACTATATGAATCATTATGTTGAGTTTTCTTTTAGTGGATAAAATCATATTTAAATCATTTTACTGCTGTTTATTTTATTTTACTTTATTTTCTTTTCTAATAGAATGTTTAATAGCTGGCCAGATTGCTTAGATTCTGATATCTTTTTCTAGTAAGACCAAAATATAAAATCTGGCTACAAATTCAAGTCTTTCTAGAATCAGTTTTTTGATGGATTTCAGAATGTGTGAGCTAGAGTTAAGGATTGAATTTTTCCCTACATTTTATTTTTTTTGTAGTAGTTGTTGAGAATATACACAGCAAAACATACACCAATTCAACAGTTTCTGCATGTACAATTTAGTGACATTGATTACATTCTTCAAGATGTGCAACCATTCTCACCCTCCTTTTCTGAGCTGTTCCTCCCTTATTAACATAAATTTACTGTCCTCTAAGGTTCTTGTGTAATCTTTTGAGATGAGGTTGTCAATTTGATCCCATATAGTTCTTAAAAGAGAATAATGCTCAAGGCAGATGTTTTTTTATTAGTTAAGCTAAACTACTGTTTGGTTTTAAGATGACTTCAGGGGATATTTTTGGTTTAAGGTTTAAATATTGTCTCAGGGCAATAGTTTCAGGGGTTCATCCACCCTCCAAGGCTCCAGAAAGTCTACATTCCATGAGAATTTGAAATTCTGCTCTGCATTTCCCTCCTTTTGATCAGGATTCTTCTATGGAATCTTTGATCAAATGTTCAGTAATTGTAGCCAGGCACCATCCAGTATCAGGTATCATTCAGTAGCAGACTTTAAGACTCTTGGGCCAGAGGGGGAGTAGATCAGCATTAAAACTGAATCACTATCTTGCCACTACTTCCACCACTAGAGGTAAGGTGAGTTGCCTGAATATATAGCCATTTGCCACTCAGCATCAGAATCAACTTTTGAGTCAAAATGTATTTTAAGAACTTAATAGACTATTTATTTAGACAAAAAAGGAATTCTTGAATATTCAAAATTAAGAGAAGTAAATGAGTCTTCAAATATTCTTGATTATTTCTATTTAATTATTTTATCAATATATAGATAGGAAGGAGCAATTACAAAATATAGTAGCTATCTGTTAGCCAGAAAAGTATATATAAACCAAAGAATGAGAGAAATTAGAGATTCTTGCTTTAGAAGTGATAAAACAGATAAGAGGGAAAAAAATGAAAATTAGAGAATTGGAGATAAACATCTAATCAAAATTTTCTGTTTGCAGCTCCAACATGTAAAGATCTTAAAGTTGTCACTAGTGTCCTTACAGTAATAAAAAGTTGAACAAACTCAAAACCAAAGGCTTTTCTTGGACTCATTAGAGAACTGAATCTCAAAGCAAACCACTACCCTGAAATCTAAAGTGACACATGAATCCAGAGAGTCACATTAAAGATCTGCCTACCTTGGGCAGAAGCAGCTGGTGCTATGAGCTGGTGGCCAGTAACCAGCTGCTGTCAATTCGATTTTGACTCATAGTGATCCCATGTGCGTCAGAATAGAACTACACTTGACAAGATTTTCAATGGCTGATTGTAACTGGTAGGAATACTTAAATGGTACTTTTGACAAAATACTGAAGAGTGGACTAGCATGAGAGTTAGAAACCCCAGATGGACACAGTGTTGAGGGGTGCCTTAAGAGGATCCCCACACTTACATAGGTTTTACCTACAGGAACCTTGTCAAGTTTTCACAGTGAAGAGACAAGCAATATTATTTTCTGATTCTGGCAGGGGAAGGGAAAGTAACCATTTTGAAATACAACTACAGTGTTCTCCGTATCAGAAGCCTACCCTCTACGGAAAAAGATTTTACCAGAACCATATATTACCTGGGGAAAGGGCATTTGCTACCGGTTCATAGCTCATACTACAAACTCTAGTACAACCAAAAAAAGAAAAAAAAAATAAGTATAATGGATATGCAAAGAAAGGAGAGAAGCTCTGGTGGTGTAGTGTTTAAGACCTTGGCTGCTAACTGAAAGGTCAGCAGTTCGAATCTACCAGCCACTCCTTGGAAACCCTATGGGGCAGTTCTACTCTGTCCTGCAGGGTCACTATGAGTCGGAATCGACTTGGCAGCAATGTATTTGTTGTTTAAGAGAGGAGATACAACAGAATCATATAAAATGCTCAACTGAAACCAGACAGGGCAGAAAAAGAGGAGGAGGTGAGATTAAAAGGACATGATATGAACAAAAAACAGTTGCAAACATGATAGATATCAATAATCATTTTAAATGTGTGTGGTCTAAATACAAAAATTATAAGACAGATTGTCAGAGTGGATAAAAATGTAATAACTGACATCTAGTTGCCAGTTTTTCCATTTATTTATTTAATAAACATGAACATTGTTTCACATCTAACTCCTAAAGTTAACATTTAAACCTACGTTGATGAGTGTGCTTCTGTCTTAAGTAGTTCAATGATACTGATAATAAATATCTCAGATGGAATGCAGCTGATATTTCATGTTTAAAAGTAAGGTATATCTGTCTACTGTAGTCTTACTTGGAGTTACCTGCCCAGAGCTCACTTTGAAAAAGACACTTCCCTACTGAGATTCCATGTGTGAGGATCATGAATAATACAAGATAGGTCCTTCCAGCAAAGGATTCTGCAAAAGAACCAGAGTACTTTACTGAGCAGTGACCTGGGCCAGGAAAAAACACACCAAATACCTGACTTAATGCTAATGTCAATTGGAACCCATTAGCTGTACAAAAACCACTTCATCCATCATAGATTAAACTTTTTTTTTTTGTCTGGTTCCCCTGCACGTAAGCACTAAGTATATAAACCCATAGCCTGCACCTCTACCTGGGTGACCCTTGGTGCTTCAGTTGTCCGTCGCCAGAATCTTGGTATTGAGCTTTGGCCATAAGTTCCCTAATAAAACTAGATCTGATCACCTGGCTTTTCCCACACCTTTTTCTGGAATCCAACCTGTGCCCCTCGGATCTACTCCTGCCACTCGTATGTAGGGCGTGACATCATGACATTCATGGAATTAAGGAAAATATAAATATATTCAGATTGAGGTAAAAATCAATTTTAGCCCTAAAAATCACTATGTATCCAATTTTTATCTACTATTTCACATCAAAATTTAGAGGAACTTAGTACTAGAAAAATCACAAAACTTTTGAGGACATTTGAGCTATATGGGATCCTATAATTTGTGTTTGCACTTTCTGTCTTCCAAGAATTGCACATTTTTTTTATACTTTTCTTTCCCTATTTTTTGCATTAATCCCTGGTTTCTGGATCAATAAGACTTAATTGGCACTAGGCATTTATTTATTGAACAAACTTTGAGTGAGTGGCCACAATGCTCATATACAAAACTGATCAATTAGTATCTTTCTGCTTTTCTGTCTAAGTAAATACTTATAATATATAGGTAATGACAAAGTAATGTGAAGAAAGAAAGAAGATAAGGGATAGTTTGTAGAAGAGAAATACATTATAAAATAAGGAAGAAGTTAACGTAAATTCTTCAGTTTTGAAACTCACTTGCTATTCTGTCCTAGATCACAGTGTGAGTCTCATCAGGATGAAGTGGTCCATTGTAACAAATAATACTGCAGAGATTATAAAATTGTTTTGGATTTGTAAGTAGTAATAATAAAGTATGAATGGGTCTCTTCTCTGTAGTTAAAAAAAACATGTCAATAGTACCCTGAATCTACAGGGACATGATTGTGCCCAGTTCACAGTACATACATTACTGTCTCCTAGAAATGATGATTATTGAGCCATTGGAATATCGTGGAATAAAAATCAGAAACAGGCAAGAGCTGCTGTATATGAAAAGGGTCTAAATTGCATGTGTACCACTCAAGGTCATTGATAAAAGGGGGAAACTCATAGGTGATAAAATATAGAACTTGGCCCCAGGATCTGTGACAGTAACCAAACTGTAACATGTTTCACATCCATTAGTGTTCTTGTGAAAAAAATCAACTACTTTATGTAGTAGGGAAGCATTTTTCTAGAAAGATTATGCTTCCATGCCTGCCAAGAAGTCTGTATAATTTTCTTCACTGACACTCCCTCCCCCAGCCCCCGCCCGTATCAAGCAATGAAAACTCTCTGGAAAAGAAAGATGTCTTTGTTGCAGATCCATGAGCGAACTACAGTTTATGGGAATTAGTGCTCTTTCTGAAGCATCCGTATTAATACAAAGGTAGAAAGTGAACTAAAATAAAAAGATTTAAGAAGTGACTGCAAATTCATTGTTTTCCTCAATTTGGGCTTATATTTTTAAAATGACTTACTACCTAAGACATGCTTAAAATGCAGACCACTAGAAAGAAAATTTCGTACAGATTTTATTTTTTAGTCAATACTTTCTTTTGAAATAAATGCTGAACATGTCATCCACAGTAGCCACACAAGATAATAATTACACTGAATTTTTTTACATTCCACCCACACTGTGACTGAGAGTAAAGAGTCAGAAGTCCATGCTAGAAAGAGAAAGCCTATTCCTTCTGTCGAATTTCTTGGTCATAATTACCTGAATTTCACTCAACTTGTAATTGGAAAGATAGACATGGGATACTAACTCAAAGGGTAATATTAAAACTAGTTCTCATTTTTGCTGTGATTACATACAAAAAAGAAACATCATTTACATAAAATATCTTTCTACATGAGAAAATAAATTTTGTTTGTGAAATCTGTTATTTCTAGATATATATGATAACTTGACATAGATAGAAAAGAAACCAAATTTTAATTTGTCTACTATCTTCAAAGATCCTGAAGATTGAGTTAGAATTCAGAAAAAAACATGAAACACTTACTAAATTTTCATGTTATATTCTTACTAAGATCTTACCTTGCCGTTTGATGTTCTACTGCTTTAGAGTATCAAGTTAAAGTTTTCACTGCTATAAAAGATACGTTATTTTTTAAAATCTGTCATTTTCCTCAATGGTTGTAACAAGTATAATTATCAGTACAATAATCACAAGTTATTTCCCATAAATGAAAACATTATTTATATATCTTAAGAGTTTATGTATTTTAAATAAATTTTTTAAGAACAGTTCAGTAGATATTATGATTTAAAAAATAAAAATAAACAAAGCTCTCTAAACTACAGTTCTTCTGAGATAGACATGCTGCCAAAACATTAATAATTTGACTTGAAATATATTTTTATCTCATTTTTCCTCCTGTGGCAAAAGAATTGGATTTGTTAGAAAGAATGCTTTGAAGATTGTCATGGATTGAATTGTGTCGTCCCAAAATATGTGTCAACTTAGGCCATGATTCCCAGTATCATGTGATTGTCCTCCATTTTGCGATTTTCCTGTGTGTTATAAATCATAATCTCTGCCTGTGGTTAAAGAGGATTAGGGTGGGAAGTAACACCCTTGCTCTGGTACATCCCTGATTCAGAGTAAAGGGAGTTTCCCTGGGGTGTGGCCTGCACCACCTTTTATCTTATAAAAGATAAAAGGAAAGGGAAGCAAGCAGAGAGTTGGTGACCTCATACCACCAAGAAAGCAGTGTGTCGTTTGGACCCAGGATTCCCATGCAGAGAAGCTCCTAGTTCAGGGGAAGACTGATGAAAAGAATCTTCCTCCAGAGCTGACAGAGAGAGAAAGCCTTCCCCTGGAGCTGACACCCTGAATTTGGACTTCTAGCCTACTAGACTGCGAAAAAATAAATTTCTCTTTGTTAAAGCCATCCACGTGTGGTATTTCTGTTAAAGTAGCACTAGATGACTAAGACAAAGGTGTAAGTTTAATTTATCTTCTTCCAGGGTATCTATTCCTTCCAACACTGAAAGTGGGTACTGGCTTATTTTATCTAAAAATATAAACATGTGTTTCTATTTCTAGAAACAAAAGAATTTCTCATTTTTAAGTGTCATCTGGAAAAAATAATACTTGCTATATATATAGTATCTTTGTTCAGAGGTCTTACAAGCACTAGTATTTCAGGAAACAATTTCATTATTCTGAGTTAAAGGGAAGGGATATTTTCCAAAGAAATCAAGGCCAATATAAAATTGGATAATTGGTAGGTCAACTTTCTAATAAGCAGTAAGTGAAAAATTACTTATTTGTATCCTTTGTATTCACAGTATTATACTACATGTGGCTTGAATCTAAATACAAGTTCTGTGTCTAAAAATGACTTTCAACTGAGAGTTGCTAGAAAGCAAAACTGACACACATACATATGTTGGAAATTATATATGAACAATACTAAATCACACACTTATTTCGTTCATTAAATAACATTTTTTGAGCAACATATATGTTAGGTGCTGCAGGAATAAGAAAATAAAACAAATATGTATTTTACTTTGGAGAATAGTGATGAAAAAGCATAAAGCAAACAATCAAGGCAGAATCAAATAAAGCTTGTGTGTGTGTTTGCCTATGTGTGTGTGTGTCTGTGTGTCTGTGTTAGACAGGCAAAACATTGAAAAACATTGTTACTTGGGGAAATGGTAAAGTTTTAATGACGAAATTGCATTTAACTTGGATTTGGGGGAAGGGAATGCATTTCACCCTGTTACCACTGAGGGCACGGAGGCCCTCTGGACTCAATGGGTCCTTGTCTTTCTCTTGTAAGAATACACAGAGGAGACAATTTTTGGGTTCAGCTCTCACAGATTTATTTCACTTGTGACAAGCGAAAGGAGTCAGTCAGGGGCTCATGCCTCTCCAAAAGACTGACTTGCAAGGAGAAGCAAGGCTAGGGCTGATATGAGTTCATGGGGACAATAGAGCAATGAATATTCAGTGGGTTTCTTTGAAGGGGTGGGCACTCCTTGGAATGGTAGTGCATACTAATTAGGTTGTGTGTGCATCTGGAATCCAAGATGGAACCTGCTGATATTCAAGACTGAGTCCCCTTGGCAGCTCTTGACATCACTTATTATGGGATATGGCGCAGGCACACTGATCTTTATTACTTCACCCCATTTGATGGGCCAAAACATTGGTCACACTTTGTTCTTCTGTGCATGTGGAGCCTGTAAGAAGGGGAAAGAGACTAGAAAAACACTAAGGAAGAAGTAGTAATTCACGAGTTGTCCTAACCTTATTTTATGTTGACAGGATGTGATTCCTGTTTACCCAACTTGTATGTGGTAGTCTTTTAACAGATCTTTTATTATACCAGCACAGTTAACCCTATCTGTCTCAATTCTAAGGGTACAATATAATCTTTTAAAGTACAAATGGAAAATAAATGATATCTTCAAGGAATATTTATCCATTCATTTGTTCACTCACTTACTTGCTTACTAAGCATTTTTTGAATGATTTGGATGAGTCTGCAGAAAAAAAACAAAAATTAAGAATTCTCTTGTGACTGAAGCATGAAAGGGAGAGTAGTAGGAAAGGCTGGAAAGGCAGGGTGAAATCAGAAGTGGAAGGTCTTAAATTCCTTTCTAAATCAATGCACTAATCTGTAGGCAAATTAGTGCCAATTTACTTTCTATTCTAAATCCCGTCATAGCAGGCAGGAAACTCCCAGAGGATAAAATGGACACAGAGAGCAACCATATTCTGAACTCAGACCATTTTACATGAGATATAAGAAGGAGTTTCTGCATTATTCCATGGCATATAGCAAATGCAGGGAAGTAGGCCAGATAAAATAATGCAGATAATAAACTTTATTACCTACATTGACTCAATCAGAGTTAATCCAAGAAGTAATAGGCCACTGCTGTTGTTAGGTGCTGTTGAGTCAATTTTCTACTCATAGTGACCTCATAGGGTTTCTACCACTGCCCATAGAATTTTCTAGGCTGTAATCTTCATGGGAGCAGATTGCCAGATCCTGTGTACAACCTCTTGGTGAGTACGAACATTTTGGGTAACAGCCAATTGCTTAACCATTATGACACCAGGATTCCTTAATGGGTCAATTAGAGCTAAGGAAGTTTCTACAGAGGTGGTCTCAAAGAAATCCTTTTCTACATAGTTCAAATTCTTCCACTTCATTGTCAGTCCCTACTAAACTGCACCCTAGAATCTCCCCAAGGTAGGGAGCTCTAGTCCACTGTAATTGATCCACAAATTACTGCTTATCTCTGTATAATAATAGTGTCCAATAGCAGAACAATAAAGAATGAAATCTATGGTTTAGCCTCGATTGGACACTGGGTTTTCTTTCTTCAAATCCTAATTACATTTATTGCTTAGCATAGGTTTTGGGAAATAAAAATATAAACTTTTCCAGGATGCTTAGCTCTTTTATTATATATGTGTGTGTATCTCTCTCTACAATATCTGACTGATATATACCATTTTTCTTATTTGTATGTCTACTGCCTACCTTTGATGTCCTTCTATTCTCCTATATATAGCTCCTCCACTCTCTGAAAACCCTTTGATTAACTTGACATAACCTCTTACTTTTTATGCATAACTGACTGCATTCTATCCCCATATATAAAGGTGCTCATGTGTCATTTTCCCTTGTTTTTTATTTGATCTTCTTATACTGATCTTCTACTAAAATATACTAAGAGAAGAATTAATGTCTCTTTTATTATTACAATCCCCCATATTAAATTAGGTAAATTATTAACTATTTTAATCCTTTTTTTTCAAAGAATGATATTCTTTAACTATGCCTAATCAATTGTCTTATCTTATCAGGAAGAAATCTCTTTTAAATTCTTCGTTGTCCCAGTTCTAAGCTTTGTTGCATTCCTCTTGAGCTTCCAAGGGAAAAATTTAATTTCTGAGTTATATGCAGATTTAAAGTTCCTTGTCATGAACTACCCAAGGGCTGAGAGGAAAATTTTCATCCTTCCATTTTTATCTGGTATACTCCGGAATGTCAAAAGTAAGATTCTCATCGAGAAAATAGAAAAAGACATTTAAAAGGGAAGAACAAATTCATCCTGTGTTTTGAATACTTTGTGCTTCATTGGCTCCTCTAATAAGTTAACGGTTTTTGCAAAAGACATCAATATGTTATATACTTTTTTCATAAGCCACACTCCTAAATATCCCCCCACCAAGGTACACCAATGTCTCTTCTGTTTGAAGCTCAGACGTGGAGAATGTCTATTTCAAATAACCCTATAACAATTTCAATGTTATTTTCTGTATATGTACTTTAAATCCCCTCATTAAGTTATACAAACCGTGTGGCTCAGAATTACTACTCCAACTCAGAATAAAGAGGCAAGAGGAAGCTCTGTTCCTTACAAAGGGACCTGAATTAATCATAAATCACTAGGTTGAATTCAAGGCCCTCAGAAATGGTTGTATTATGTCTCACATCTACCTTGATTACAATTCTATGTATAATACTGTTTAGTAATATATGAACTTGGATTCCACAATACTGCAACACTCCTAAAATGTCCCAGAGGAAAAATAAGATAGTGAACTAGATTTTGTAGAATCTGATGAGCTTTGAAACATTATGGGAGAAGAAATAGCTGAAGACAATTCCATAATTATCTAGCCGTGATACCAGGTAGGACAGATGTTTCTTTAATAAAATAGAGGTAGGAATAGTTTCTGTTTGTTCTTTGCTGTCTGCCTCTTTGTGGAAGGGACAGAATGAAGAAGGGAAATGAGTATAATTTGTGCTGATTTGATATCCACAGATATATCCAAAAGAGAATTATTTGTGCTTCTCAGCATTATTCACCTGTCTTCTGATGAATGAGCAGCACCAATGTAGTTTCATCAATCACCCATTGTTAAGCAATTTTGTTTGAGTGGATTTTCCATTACCCTCAACCACAGGAGTAGATTGGTTTAAAGTAATCAGTTTAATTTATTTTTGGGGTCACAGTTACAGGATAAGGGATATGGCCAATATGCTCGATTTGGACCAATTCAAATCTGATTCAGGACACTGAATTTGAAGTGAAGTAGTATACGGTCTGGTACAGGATGAGAGTGCCTCTGTGAAAATGGGTCCAATTGTGGAAAAAGAAATAATAAATGAAGAGAAGATGAATTTTGATTATTTCCCTTGGACCCTGAAATCATCTTTACCTGAAATTGGACTACCCTTGGGTTTAGCTATAGTAATCAACATTTCTTTCTTTATTTATTTGTATTTGTCAGTTGTCCCTGAAAGAATCTTATGAGGTACAGTTGCTCATTCAGGTACCAATCTCAGGAGAGTGCTCGGGATATTAGAAGTGTCACTTCCAAGATAATTTTTTTTTCAATAAATTATTTTATTTTTTATTGTTGTTGAGACTATACACAGCAGAATGCACACCAATTCAACAATTTCTACAATTTCATAATTCAGTGACATTGATTATATTCTTCAAGTTGTGGAACCATTTATGGAGTTGCTCCTCCCCATTGACATAAACTTACTGCAACCCAAAGCTTCCTACCTAATCTTTCAAGTTGCTGGTGTCAATTTGATCCCATAAAGATAGATCTTAAAAGAATACAATGCTAAAGGCATTCTTTAGTGGTTAAGCTGAACTCTTGTTTGGTTTTAAGATGACTTCAGGAGATATTTTGTTTAAGGTTTAAAGATCATCTCAGGGCAATAGTTTCAGGGATTCATCCAGCCTCCATGGATCCTGAAATTCTGGCTCCCATAAAGAATTTTAAATTCTATTCTGCATTTCCCCCCTTTTGATCAGAATTCTTCCATAGAATCTTTAATTCAAATGTTTAGTAATAGTATATGGGCATCATCGAGTTCCAAGGAGATAAAGCGTGGCAAAGGATGAATAAAGGTAATACTTTGGAAGAATTCTACATTAATGAACAGGTAGAGATAGAGACAACAACAAAACAGCTAGTAGAGAAGCAGTAATAGAGGGAGAAAGAAAACAAATTTCTTTAAAGTTTATACATGATATTTATTTTTTGCTGGCTAACTCTTATTATTTATATTCTATAGAGTTGAAACTCTAGCTCTATTACTGACCTATACAAAGTAATGCCATCCTTTTTCCAAATAGAACTACAGAATTATATGCTACTGGGGAAGCTGTTCTTGTTGCTGCTGTGCTAATATAGGTGTATTTTTCTAAGCTTTCAAAATTATTTTGTAATATCAAAGACCTAAATGAAACCTAATGTCAGAGTGCATGTTTCTAACATTTAGACTTGTATTTTTAGAGATTATTACCAGTTTTGGCACCAACTATTGTTCAAAGGGGGAACTTTGCTGTATTTTCCTATTTGCTAGAAATAGCCATCCAGGAATTTACTTTTTTTTTTTTTTAATTTCCTTTTAATAGTTCTTGTTCAGAGCAGAACAGAATATGTCAAAATAAAAATTATTATTACTGGTTGATTTATAACCCCAAAATGACATGTTCAAGTCCTAACCCCTAGTACCTGTGAATGTGACCTTATTTGGAAATCGGGCCTTTGCAGATATAATTAAGAAGTAAAGCTAGGAAAAGACAAGGAAGTGTTCTCCACTCGATCTTTCAAGGAAAGTATGGCCCCACTGCCTTGATTTTGGATTGGACTTCTACCCTTTAAAACTTTGAGAGAGTAAATCTCTATTTTGTTGTTGTTATGTGCCGTCGAGTTGGTTTCGATTCATAGCAACCTAATGTTCAAGAGAACAAAACATTGCCTGGTCCTGCGTCATCCTCACAATCATTGTTAAGCTTGAGCCCATTGTTGCAGCCACTATGTTAATCCACCACGTTGAGAAACTTTCCATTTTTCGCTGGCCCTCTACTTTACTAAGCATGGTGTCCTTCTCCAGGGACTGGTCCCTCCTGATAGCTTGTCCAAAGTATGTGAGATGAAGGTTTACCATCCATGTTTCTAATGAGCATTCAGGCTATACGTCTTCCAAAACAGTTTTGTTTGTTCTGGTAGTCCATGGTCAATATTCTTTGCCAACACGCATAATTCAAAGGCATAAATTCTTCTTTGGTCTTCCTTATTCATTGTCCAGCTTTCACATGCATATGAGGCAGTTGAAAATACCATGACTTGGGTCAGGCATACCTTAGTACCCAAAGTGACATCTTTGCTTTTTAACACTTTAAAGAGGGCTTTTGCAGCAGACTTGCCCAATACAATGTGTTGTTTGATTTCTTGACTGCTGCTTCCATGGACATTGATTGTGGATCCAAGCAAAATGAAATCTTTGACAACTTCGATCTTCTCTCCATTAATCATGATGTTGCTGGTGTAATCCATACTGAAGGCTGTGGTCTTTGATCTTCGTCAGTAAGTGCTTCAAATCCTCTTGTCTTTCAGCAAGCAAAGTTGTGTCATATGCATATTGCAGGTTGTTAATGAGGCTTCCTCCAATCCTGAAGTCACATTCTTCTTCACATAGTCCAGCTTCCCAGATTATTTACTCAGCATACAGATTGAATAAGTATGGTAAAAGGATATAACCCTGATGCACACTATACTAGACTTTAAACCACAGAGTATTCCCTCATTCTTTTCTAATGACTGCCTCTTTTTCTATGTACAGGTTCCTCATGACCACAATTAATTGTTCTGGAACTACCACTCTTCACAATGTTATCCATAATTTGTTATGATCCACACAGTCAAATGCTTTGCATAGTCAATAAAACACAGGTAAACATCTTTCTGATATTCTCTGCTTTCAGCCAAGATCCATCCGACATCAGAAATGATATTCCTTGTTCCATGTCCTCTTCTGAATCTGGCTTGAATTTCTGGAAGTTGCCTATTGATGTACTGCTGTAACCACTTTTGAATGTTCTTCAGCAAAATTTTACTTGTGTGTGATATTAATAATATTGTTCAATAATTTCCACATTCTGTTGGATCACCTTTCTTTGGAATGGGTACAAATACAGATCTCTTCCCGTCATTTGGCCAGGTAGCTGTCTTTCGAATTTCTTAGCATAGATGAGTAAGCACCTTCAGGGCTGCATCTGTTTGTTGAAACATCTCAGATTGGTATTCTATCAATTCCTGGAGGCTTGTTTCTTGCCAATGACTTCAGTGCAGCTTGGACTTCTTCCTTCAAGACCATCGGTTCTTTATCATATGCTACCTCCTGAAATGATTGAAAGTTCACCAGTTCTTTCTTGTATAATGACTGTGTATTCCTTCCATCTTCTTTTGATGCTTCCTGCATTTTTTAATATTTCGCCCATAGAATCCTTCACTATGGCAGCTCAAGGCTTGAATTTTTTCTTCAGTATTTCAGCTGGAGAAATGCCGAGTGTGTTCTTCCCTTTTGTTTTTCTGTCTCCTAGTCTTGCACATTTCATCATAATACTTTAGTTTGTCTTCTCAAGCTGTCTTTTGACATCTTCTGTTCTGCTCTTTTACATAATTTTTTTTTTTCCATTCGCTCTAGCTACTTTATGTTCAAAGCAATTTTCAGAATCTCTTCTGGCATCCATTTAGGTCCTTTCTTTCTTTCCTGTCTTTTTAATGACCTCTTGCTTTATTCATGTACTCTGTCTTTAATGTCATTCCATAGCTTGTCTGGTCTGCAGTCATTAGTGTTCAATGCGTCGAATCTATTCTTCAGATGGTCTTTAAATTCAGGTGGGATATACTCAAGGTCGTACTTTGGCTCTCCTGGACTTGTTCTAATTTTCTTCAACTTCAACTTGAACTTGCATATGAGCAATTAATGGTCTGTTCCACAGTCAGCCCATGGTCTTGTCCTGACTGACGATATTGAGCTTTTCCATCGTCTCTTTCCACAGATGTATTTGATTTGATTCCTGTGTAATCCATCTGGCATGGTCTACCTGTATAGTTGCCGTTTATGTTGATGAAAAAAGTTTTTGCAATGAAGAAGCCATTGGTTTTGCAAAATTCTATCATGCAATCTCCAGCATCATTTCTATCACCAAGGCCATATTTTCCAACTATCAGTCCTTCTTTGTTTCCAGCTTTCACTTTCCAACCACCGGCAATTATCAATGTGTGTTTATTGCATGTTTGATCAATTCCAGACTACAGAAGTTGATTAAAAAAAAAAAAAAAAATCCTTCAATTTCTTCATCTTTAGCCTTAGTGATTGGTGTGTAAATTTGAATAACAGCCTTATTAACTGGTCTTCCTTGTAGGCATATGGCTATTATCCCATCATTAACAGCATTGTACTTCAGGATAAATCTTGAAATGTTTTTGACGATGAAAGCAACACCATTCCTCTTCAATTTGTCATTCCTGTCATAGTAGACCATGATTGTCCCATTCAGCAAGGCCAATACCAGTCCATTTCTGCTTACTAATGCCTAGGATATCTATCTATGTTTAAGCATTCCATTTCATTTTTGATGACTTCTAATTTTCCTAGATTCATACTTTGTATATTCCAGGTCCCGATTATTAATGCATGTTTGCAGCCATTTCTTCTCATTTTGAGCCGTGCCACGTCAGCAAACGAAGGTCCTGAAACTTTGACTCCATCCACATTGTTAAGGTTGACTCTACTTTGAGGAGGCAGTTATTCCTCAGTCATATTTTGAGTGACTTCCAACCTGAGGGGCTCATCTTCCAGCACTATATCAGACAATGTTTCACTGCTATTCATAACGTTTTCACTGGCCAATTTTTTCAGAAGTAGACAGCCAGGTCCTTATTTCTAGTCTGTCTTAATTTGGAAGCTCCACTGAAACCAGACCACCAAGGGTGACCCTGATGATATTTAAATGCCAGAGGCAAAGCTTTCAGTATCACAGCAACATACAAGCCACTATAGTATGACACACTGACAAATTTCTAATTTAAATCACTCAATTTGTGGTAATTTGTTACAGTAGCCCTAGGAATCTAATACATCTATAGAGGCTCAGGGAAAACAAAAAATTGAGGGACAAATACAAAAGTATCTTTATAATCACAATTTATTAGATACATCATCCTAAATTTTGTCTTTAACAACCAGCAGGGATCTTACTCAACTTCCTACATCTTTTCAGGGATGATTTTGATGTGATCAACAGAGCAATGTAAATTATTTCAGGTGATATTATTATTTTTTTAATATGATCTGGTCCTACTGTGGCTCAGTGGTTAAGAGCTCAGCTGCTAACCAAAAGGTCAGCAATTTGAATCCTCTAGCCACTCCTAGAAAACCCTATAAGGCAGTTCTACTGTGTCCTATAGGGTCACTATCAGTCAGAATCGACTTCATGGCAATGGATTTCATTTGGGGGTGTTTTGGTCCTACTAATCAGTATTGTTGAGATCCTGGAACCCAATTTACTTATTGCTTTCTGTCAGTCTAGAGCTAGTTCCTAGTCTACATGTTACTGGGGAGGAATCCTGCCAAGTATGGGCAGGTCTCCTGGAGCCCAGCATTTAGAGTTCTATTTTTGCCAAGATTTGTATGCTTGATCAGACTTTCTTACTTAGAGAATCAAGTGCTAATAAGCAGTGATTAATAGTTCTTAATAGGAAAATTTTTGAGATTTCAGGATAAATAACAGAAAAATGTATCTTTTTCTGAGATCAACTTTTAAAAAATCTTCAATGTATCTAACATTATTTTTCTAAAATTTCTATACTTGCTGTTTACTTGTTCACATTTAAAACAATTTATTTGTATATTGTGATTGCCAGTTGTTAGTTATATTAACGGAAATAAATAGCTATGTTCTTTAATTAAAGATTCTGGTTTTTTTTTTCTTACTACCCATTTTTATCTTATACAGAGGGAAAATCCAACCTTAATGAATTCTGAAAACTGTTCAATGACTGCAAAAGAAATACAATAGTGTAGAATACAGATTTTTAAGATGTCCCTCCTGATCTTCACCTCCCTAATGTTACTCCCATGATTATCTCACATTACATAGCAAAAGAGATGCTGCAGATGTAATTAAGGTTACTAACTAGTTAACCTTAAAATAAGGAGATAATCCAGATAGGCCTAATCTAATGACATGAGCCCTCTTAAAAAGCAGAGTTTTCTCTTGCTGGTAGCAGAGGAAGTCAGAATGATTTGAAACATGGGAAGATCTGACACATTGGTGCTAGAATTGAAGATGGAGGGGGCCATGTACAAGGACCAGAGGGTGGCCTTTAGGATCTGAGTGTGGTGCTCTGGTAACAACAAGTAAGAAACACAAAGCTTCATACTACAGTCACAAGGAACTAAATTCTGACAACAACCTGAATGAGTCTTTAAGTGGGTTCTTCTGTAGAGCTTTCAGATAAGAGACCAGCCTGTCCAACACCTTGACTTTGACCTCATAAGATCCTAAGTAGAAAATCCAGTACAGTCCATCCAGACTTCTGATCTAGATCTAGAACTGATCTTCTGATCTAGAACTGTGAGAGTATATATCAGTATTATTTTAAGTCACTGAGTCTGTGATAATTTGTCATGCAGCAGTAGAATATGTGGAAAATTAAACTTAAGTAAAAATTTGAAGAACTTGTTAAGGATGTTACTTTGAGGACCAAGGTACACCTGAACCAAGCCATAGTATTTTCAATTGCTTCATATGCGTGTGAAAGCTGCACAACGAATAAGGAAGATCTAAGAAGAATTGATGTCTTTGAATTATGGTTTTGGCAAAGAATATTGACTACACCACTGTCTGCCAGAAGAAAGAATAAGTGTGTCTTGGAAGAAGTATAGCCAGACTGCTCCTTGGAAATGAGGATGGCAAGACTTCCTCTCACGTACTTTGGACATTTTATCAGGAGGGACCAGTCCCTGGAGAAGGATACCATGCTGTTCTTTACTTGCCCATTATAATTAATGGTGTAGAAATCCAGAATCAAACTTAAAATTACATTAATATAGCCTTAATTTCTCCTTCCTTATTCATTACTCCTTTCATAATTTGTATCCAATCAGTAATTAAATTGTAAAGAATAAACATTGTAGTAACAAGTATCATGCTTGTCTACATTTCTATAGCTACTATCTTTTTCAAACATTAATTATTTGATTCCTGAACTGTAAAATTCTAGACTACTTTTTGGTCTTTTGATGTCTACTCTCTGAGACATCTGTCTTAGTTTTCTAGGGCTGCCATAACAAAAAACCACATAGTAGGTGACGTTAAAGAACATAAATTTATCGTCTCACAATTCTTAAGGCTAGAAGTCCAATTTAGGATATGATTTAACCTATTATACATATGCAATGAGGCTTCAATCATGACTATATTATGACTGAGACCAATAAAGGCTCTGGACATGGAGGCTCCCAGAGCTTCCTGGTTGCCAAAGGGAAGGTGACCTGCCCTCTTTGGGATATGGAAGCTACACGTTGGGAACCCGTCCAGACCTCACTCATGCATTGCTTTCTTATGACAACCCTGATTTGTATCCTTTTGCTATAATAAACCTGCAATTGTGAGTATATTATTTTCTGTAAGTTTTGTGAGTCACTCAGTGAATTATCAAACCCAAAGTAGTAGTGGAAGGCTGCAGGTGAAAATGAGCAAGCACAAGGGAAGCCCCCAAGCTCACAGCTGGCATCCTGAAGGCACAGTGGGAATACCTTAAATTTGTGGCCAGTAGGTCAGAAGTAAGAGTGTTATGTGGACTTCCAAGTTTGCAACTGGCATCTGCCTATTTGGCAGTCTGAAGAACAGTGTCTTTCAAGTTGCTAGGGGCAGAGAGGGGACTGCCTCATAAGCAGCAGATCTTAGAGTTGATTGAGAAGTGGGGATTTGATTAATTTTCACATTTTGGGGATTGGATTTATGTTGATTCTTATTTTAGAACACAGGTTAATAAAATAGAGAAAAAAAGTTTTAAAAGTGACGATGCTGTTGTTGTTATTGTTAGGTGCTGTTGAGTCAGTTCTGACTCACTGTGACCCATGTACAACAGAATGAAACACTGCCCAGTCTTGTGCTATCCTCACAATCATTGATATGTTTGAGCCCATTGTTGCAGCCACCATGTCAATCCATCTCATCGAGGGTCTTCATCTTTTTTGCTGACCTTACCAAGCATGATACAATTCTCCAGGGACTGATCCCTCCTGATAACATGTCCAAAGCATGTGAGATGAAGTCTCCCCATCTTCACGTCCAAGGAGCACTCTAACTGTATTTCTTCCAAGACAGACTTGTTCCTTCTTCTGTCAGTACATGATATATTCAATATTCTACACCAAAACTATAATTCAAAGGCATCAATTCTTCTTCTGTTTTCCTTATTTATTGTCCAGATTTCATATGCATATGGGGAGACTGAAAATATCATGGCTTGGTCAGGCATACTTTAGTCCTCAAAAAGTGACCTCTTTGCTTTTTAACTTTAAAGAGGTCTTTTGCAGCAGCTTTGCCCAATGCAATGAATCTTTGATTTCCTGACTGCTGCTTCCATGGGCGTTGATTGTGGATCCAAGTAAAATGAAATCCTTGACAATGTCAATCTTTTCTCCATGTACCATCAGGTTGCTTATTGATTCAGTTGTAAGGATTTTTGTTTTCTTTATGTTGAGTAGTAATCTATACTGAAATCTGTGGTCTTTCATTTTCATCAGTAAGTGCTTCAAGTCCTCTTCACTTTCAGCAAGCCATGTTGTATCATCTGCACATTGCAGGTTGTTAATGAGTCTTCCACCAATCCTGATGCCACATTCTTCATCATATAGTCCAGCTTCTCTGATTATTTGCTTACCATATAGATTGAATAAGTATGATGAAAAGATGCAACCCTGACACAAACCATTCTTCATTTTATACCATGCAGTATTCCTTTGTTCTGTTCCAATGACTGCCTCTTGATCTATGTACAGGTTCCTCATGAGCACAATTAAGAGTTCTGGAACTCCCATTGTTCACAATGCTATCCGTAATTTGTTATGATCCACACAGTCAAATGCCTTTGCATTGTCAATAAAACACAGGTAAACATCTGTCTGGTATTCTCTGATTTCAGCCAAGATGTGTCTGATATCAGCAGTGATATCCCTTGTTCCATGTCTGCTTCTGAATCTGGCTTGAATTTCTGGCAGCTCCCTGTCAATGTACTGCTGCAACAACTTTGTAATGATCTTTAGCAAAATTTTACTTGTATGTGATATTAATGATATTGTTTGATAATTTCTGTACCCTGTTGGATGACCTTTCTTTGGAAGAGGTACATATATGGATCTCTTCCAGTCATTTGGCCAGGTAGCTGTCTTCCAAATTTCTTGGCATAGATGAGTGAGCGCTTCCAGTGCTGCATCCATTTGTTGAAACATCTCAATTGGTATTCCATCAATTCCTGGAGGCTTGTTTTTTGCCAATGCCTTCAGTGTAGCTTGTACTTCTTCTTTCAACACCACAGGTTTTTGATCATATGGTACCTCCTGACATGGAATGTTGACCAATTCTTTCTGGTACAGTGACTCTGTTTATTCCTTCCATCTGCTTTTGATACTTCCTGCGTCATTCAATATTTTGCTCATAGAATCCTTCAGAATTGCAACTCAAAGTAATGGTAGAGAATATTAATCTAGCAAATCTAGTTCTTTGAGAAAATGTACAAGACATACTAACTTCTGGCAAGGTCAACCAAGCATTATAGAGAGAATATGGTAACCAATAAAATTAAAAACCAAAAATATTATGAAAAACTAAATTTGACACTTAAATCATTTGGATAAAGTGTAAAGAGTATAAGAACCAAATTGATTTAAGAAACAAGAGAAATTAAGAAAATAAAGAACATAGTATGATAGGGAAAAACTGGACAATTATTTCAATTTTCAAATATATATTGGTCTATTAAAGACCTTTCCTATAAATAATTCCAGGCTTAGATGATTTTATAGCTCAATTCTAACGGTTTTAAAAACAGTTAATTTTTAGATATGTTGCTCCAGAATATAGAGAAATACTGCTTAGCTAATTCCATTATGTTAGTGTGTTCCTGACTTAAAATCAAATGAATAGAAGTAAATAAAGAAATAAGTATGAAATACAAATTGAAATAAATTTTAAAAAGAAGTAAATACAATAAAAATAGTACCCATGCCTGGAAATTAGCACCTTTCTCCTTTGTCAGGCAGTTAGTGTGAGGGGTTGAGCTGATCTCGTCAGTTGTGCTGTATATGGGTTTTATTGTTACTATCATTGCCTACAGTACTCCTCAGGCTTATATTCCTCTACAGGAGGCTGATGTTGCCTTGTGTGTATAGTGGGTGCTGGAGTGCCAGAGGTCTTTACTCAATTTTTCTGATCTTTTCCTAGCCTATACCACAGAGTAGTTTCTCTGTGCTTCCTCTTTCCCTTCCCTCATAGGCAGACTGTTGTTTCTTATTATTTAGTGCTAGGTGTGGGGTGGAGCCCTGGTGGCAAAGTGATTAAGAGCTCAGGCTGCTAACCAAAAGTTGGCAGTTCAAATCCACCAACTGCTCCTTGAAAACCTTAATGGGGCAGTTCTACTCTGTACTATAGGGTCACTATGAGTTGGAATCAACTCGACAGCAAACAACAACAGGTGTGGGGTATAAATGGGGTTACAGGTGTTCTTTGTTTACTTAGTCCAATGTCACTCAGTTTTAGGCAGCCCTTGTGTGATGAAATTCAAGTTTTTATTCCTTTTTTTCAGTTTCTTGTCATGTTTGTTTCAAACTACTTCCATCAGTCCAGCTAAAACCTTTTTTCTCATGGACCTCACAAATAAGGCCTTCTTAGTGTTCTTGCATCCTGCTCAACTATTCCGAGGTAGTCAATCTCTGCCTTATATATGGAGTTCGTCTTGTGAGGGAGTTTCTGCCCCCTACCAGTAATTACAGGTCTGTACTTCGTATTGCTGTAGGATCCTGGGCCAAGATCATTTTCTACCCCTCTACTGAAGGTACAGCATTTTTTTCTTTTGCCCTTCTCCGAACTTGATGCACCTTTACTTTTGCTTGGTGCGGATAACAGGTATGCTACCATTTCTGCAGTGGTTTAAAGGCTTTTTTTCCTAGAATACTCTGGGGAAGTGGTGAGGTTTCATGTCTGTCCTCCAGCAGTCACTGATCACTACCTGCATACTTGCACCTCCTCGTTGGGAGCTCTCATTGCCCTGTCTCCACTCCTTCCCTTGAGCACCCAACATTTCATGTAAATGTATTTGAGAATGAGTGTGAATACTCCTTGTATTGGGGCTTCCCACTATTCTAAACTAACACATTCACCACACTTGACCTTCAACAATTTTTTTTTTTTTAAACTGATTTCCTCTTACCCACTTGTTATGGTGGCTGTCTCTTCATCCTGTGATTGGCCATAGGTGAGAGAGCTTGTGTATCCTGTCTCCCTTTAAAGGGCTTGTCCCTCTTTAGGATTCAGGTTCCTTGGTTGCCTTGCAACTTTCTGTCTCTGATGCGCTGAGGACAATTTACGATTTTGTAGATTAATCAGATTTTTCTCATTGTTAGGATGGTAGCATTATTCTGTGTAGCTTTCTACACCCTAAGCAGAAGTAGAAAACCACACTGAAGTTTGAGAGTACCCTTTCTAGTTGTAAAATACTCAGGATTCTCATTTTTGATGTGAGAAAAAAAACATAGTATAATTGGAGTTTAATTTAAAAATCTTATAAAAATATGAAAGTCCTTCAAGGGAAGCTTATTTTCATTCTGTGTAAATTATGGAAGCTTTAATTCCACTTGTAACAATAAATATTTACAAATAAATATAGTCAAAACTAAAAAAACAAATAAACTGATTTGGATATCCAACATGATATGCATGTGACCTTTGCAAATATCAGTTTAATGATTTCTTCAAATTAAACAAACAAAAAGGCTTTAAATCATCTGCTTTAACAAATAAAATTTAACTTTAACTTGGTTATATTTCAAATATATTATCTTATTAAAGCATTAATAAAAAGAACTCATTACTATCATTTAAAAATATTTCAATAACTATGTTTCAATACTGTTGGTTCTTTTTGTAAAACCAAATCTTTTATTTTATGCGTTCTAAGAAGCTTATTCTGAGAACAGGATCCACGGCACAAGAAAGATTTGGCATAGCACATCAAGTCCCCAGAGGCTGCAGCTGAGCCATTTCTCCGTAGCCTTAAGTGTGCATAACCCTAGCTAAACTAAAGGAAATAATCAAAAAGATGGGGAGAAAACCAAGCGATATCTGGTGGAGTTAAACTATAAATCCCATGTCTGGGAGTGGATAAAAATGTTGAAATGCAAGGAGGGCAAATCACAGTTTCAGAAGTGATCTCCTAAAAGGGAAGACAGACTAAACCCTTCAGAAAATGATAGTGAAGGCAAAGTATCGTGGCCTCCTAACCCTAAGAGATAAGAAATATTTCATGAAAGTGACACCTGATGTCAGTACATAAAGGACAGAACCTTTAGGAATGTTTTCCCTGTCTGATCCACATACTGACTGGATATATACAGTGAGAGCTTTCAGCACATAGGCTACAGGTTGAGAGTAAACCTGAGGCAATGGAATTCCTGAAAATTATAGGCATGGGGGCACCTGTGACAAATCAAAGAGATCAAAGCCATTTTAAATTACTGAACTTGATGTCAACCAGGTCTACTGTGTAAGAGTTCTGATGCTTGACTGACCCACTTGGATTTGTACAAGTCTCTAATATTTCTAGGGATCTTCTTTGTTCCTTTGCCACTTGATATTCAGAAAAATGACACTTTGGTTTTGTCCCTGATGTGATGAACTCAGCATATAGATTAATGTCTGTATAACTAGATGATAAAATTGAAGTTTTGGTCAATATCAAGACGTTAACAACATGCACCAAAAGATGCAGTTGACTGACTAAAAATGCCAGGTATCACAAATGAGTGTTATGAGAATTATTATTGTATGAACTGGATGTGTACAGTTGTGGAAGAAAATGGGAAAGTGAAGGTCTAGAAGTGAAGGTGAGGGATTCAGAGGAGGTCTTACTGACAAGTCTCTACAAGAAACCAAACATGTCTAACTGTCAAAGTGTGCCAATTTGTGGGTACAGTCTTCGTGTAGTCACATCCAAGAATCTGGCAGTTGGCCTGGGGCTGCTGTTGATTCACAGAATCAGCAGTTGGGAAAAGAGCTGAACATGTAATGGAGCAGACGGAGGACAAACTGCAACCTGCTGGGAACCTCTGCATCAATCTGACACTGTATGTGACTGTGATGCCCTCCTCACAGACCAATTGCTACAGCTTTACTTTCTCTCTCAACTCCATGCAAATCCCTCTTCTAGACAATACAGAGAAGGAGATCCTGAAAAATGTTGACATACTACAAAACACCACAAATGGTTATCTGAGTGGATGAAGGCAAGGATTTTATAAGGAAGTCTTCCTTAGAAAAGTTATGGTAATACTGGCACAGTGGGTGAACGGTGGCGGGGGGTCATTTAAAAGCTTATAGTTAGAGGAGCACATAAGTGTAATATTTAAATCTTTTCAAGGAAACATAAGTACAAAAGATAAAGGCCGATGAGCTGTTTTGAAGAACTTCTAAGTGTATTGGGATTGAATCTCACCAAGGATGGCTTCATGGGCTTGCAACCAGAGCAGCTGAATAAGGCTCCACACTCAGTAGGGTGTCTTACATTTGGAATAATTTTATCTTTGAATGTGGATTTTATAAGTGAAGACTAATGGGACAATAGAGCATGCAACAAAGGCTTAAAGTCTCAGCTCGCACATGGTCTCACTTCTGCTATCTCACTCCCCAACTCATGCCCAGAGACTGCTATCACTCTTTTCCCCCACAGAAGGCCTGAGTTTAAATGCAAGGAGATTCAGGGTCAGATCCAAGTTTGTGTGTGTGTGTGTGTGCATGTGTCAGGAGAGAGACCATACTAAAAAAGGAAAGGCTTTTATCCTGTTTTTTTTTTTTTTTTTTTTTTTTAAGTAATAACTTTTTAATGTCACATAGTTAGGACGTGATGGAGCTTGAGCTTGAACCCAGTTTTGAATGATTCCGAAGGCTGTGTTTTTCCCCCCCAACCATGCTGGTTAGTGTATAAATTTCCAGAAGAGATAGTTACTGCGTTGGGCTTGGTAATTTGTTCTTTATAGATGCAGTTGCTTTGATTGTTATGTACTGTTTAACTAGTTTGTGAGATGTCCAAAAACGTTTTCTTCTATTAGGTCTATACTCCTTCATCTTTGCTTCCAGCGTAACCTGAACAAAACTTTGTTGCATGTCCTTTCTTTTCTTTTCTTTATTTTTTTAATATTTTATTGTACTTCAGGTGAATGCTTACGGAACAGATAGTTTCTCATGTAACAGTAACACACATGCTGTTTTATGACATTGGTAAACAACCCCACAACATTTTAACCCTCTAAATTCTCAACTTTTTC
>NW_004443979.1:14101697-14137285 GCF_000243295.1 Trichechus manatus latirostris
GATGTTCTAGGGTTTCAGGATTGTTGATTCTCTGTTTGGCTTAGTTTTTCGGATCTTTGTTGTGGAGGGACGGCGTGGTGCTTCTGCCTAGACCGCTATCTTGCCGGAGTCTCCATCCTGTTTTTTGAAAAAGGGGCCTTGTAAATTATTAGCTCTCCCTGGGTTTTGCTCTCAGAATGTGAGAGACCAAAAATTCAGCCTGGATCAGATATGATCCACATGAGAAGAGTTGGAGGAGAACTGGCTTGGAGCCTTATTGATTCTTGTTTAAGAGGAATACTTGTGTAGGTAATGGATCAATTATATGAGTGGACTAGAGAAAACTAGAGGTTGAGTGAGAAGTGAGAGTTGGAGGGTAAATGTGTTAGTCACTATCAGTCAAGAAAGAAATTTTTCTCTGCATTTCCCTCTCTTATTTCCACATTTCAATCCCTAGAGGGTCAGCAGGAACAGTTATTCAATATAAGAGGAGATGAGCAAGGTAGAAGATAAGCTGAAAAAAGGAAAGAAACCAATAATAACCTCTTTCCCAAAGGCTATGGATGAGGGAGATGGAAGAGAATTTTAATTGGATTTTATGTTAATTATACAGAAATGAATATTCTAATTAATGAAATGAGATTGTGTTTTGGAATATAAAATGACCATAACCCATCTACTAATTCCCAATGACCAGAAAAACTACGGAAGTTGCTGGAATTTTCATTCAGTAGCATTAGGAAACCCTTACTAAGTACATTCTGGAAGGACCTTGGGAGACAAAAATGAAGTTGCACTGAATGATATCTAAAAGACAAGCTCGCAACTCTAAAAAGAAAAAAATAGTCTTTGCTCTGTAACTGTCATTAATTTTAATTTCCTGAATTCTTTCTATATTTGCTACATAGAAATAAAAATATCTGAAATGTGTTTAAAATATAAGAAAATTATTATTAATGGTATTGAGAAATATCATAAGATATTGGTAGAGAATTTTAACACACCATGTTGTAATTCAATTATACTTCTATTTTTTAAAGTTGATTATAGTTTAAGGGAACTTGATGGCACATTAGTTAAAGCACTCGGCTGCTAACCGAAAGGTCAGCGGTTTGAACCCACCAGCTGCTCTGCAGGAGAAAGATGTGTCAGTCTGCTTCTGTAAAGATTTACAGCCTTGGAAGCCCTACAGGGCAGTTCTACGCTGTCCTATATAGTAGCTATGAGTCAGGATGGACTCGAAAGCAGGATGTATAGTTGAACTGCTGTCAATCTGGGATAAACTACATGAATGGTAATTTTAAAATTGTAATATATGGTAAAAATTCTTTGGGAAAGTTAGATATTTGTTTTTATTTCGTGTAACTTCTGCAGGTTTGAGTGGTAACTGAGTGCAGCACAGAAGTATTATTTGTGTACATTCTATGCACCCCTGAGAAACAGAACAATAACTATGAGGAAAATGGTACTGATAAAAAAAATCAAAAGAAAATATAATAAACCCAAATTATGGCACTCAAAGATAAAACTAAAAAAGATCTTAAACTAAACTGTGAGAACTGCCTTGTCTTTCTTTCATTATATTTTATTAAAAATAAAGAAAACTCATTTACCATAATAAGTGCCCTGCATGTTCAGGTTCGAGAGGTTGGCATTTCTTATCCCATTCAAAAGGTTGGCATTCAGAAAATACTGACTAAAGAATCATCAGGACCTCTACACTTCCAAGATGGCTGGGCGATTAGTTAAAAAAACAAAACTAAACAAAAACCTCTATATGATAGATGATTTCCTGATTTTTTAAATAACTACTCAGAATACTAGCAGTAATCAGCAGATATGTGTATGTGATCTCGTAGTTGTGAGCTGTTTCAAAAATAAAGAAGTCACTCAGAAAAAACTGCATGCAGTAATTTGAATGTTACAAATAACTCTCTTTTTCTCTTGCTGCTGAGTGCAGACTGCGCTGTTTCACTTTTTATTACAAGACTCAGTGAATAAAACATATTCGATAGCTTGGCAATAGAAGAAAAATTTATATTTAAATGAGGACAGAAGACATTGGGCAGGAATTGATATGATTATGCCACAACTGATGAGTCATAACTAATGACACAGTCTAGTGCTCCTGAAGCAAATCCGAGGATGGGAGTGAGAGGAATGCAATCAGGAAGCTTGGAGAGACCGGGAAAAAGCCAGGAGCAGGTCCACACATGTGGTAGGGGCATATTTAGCAGAAAGCTTATTCCTGTTAGGGTATATGTGGAAAACAACTTGTTTGGTTTCTCAATAAAGCATTTTTTTTGGGTGGGGGGTGGTGAAAAGTTATTAAATACAAGAAACTTAAAAAAATAAATAAATTGAGCCTAGTCAGACACTCGAGAATACGCTCTGTTTTGTTCCTTGTCTATGACACACAGTTAAAGACAAATCAAATGGATAGCCAACAGTCAGTTTTGGAAATTTGAAGCTCAGATTTTGTTGTATATTCTCTCTCTCTCTCTCACACACACACATATATATATTGCTGAGGTAACGGATGAAAAATTACATTTTCTGCAATAGCAACTCCTGTTTCTATCTTGCATTTTAAACGATTCCAAACTGACATTTTGTTCTTGTTTCTCTTCTTTCTTTCTGAATCTCCTATTGTGTCTAACCTCTCCCTATTCATCTCCTGATAATTTGCACATGGTCAGAACAAAACACCAGCATTCCCATATAATTTTTTCATCCCTATCTTAAGAAGCTCTCTGAGGGAATGTATTATTTCATTTACATCTTTATCTCTGGGGTTCAGTAGGCTACCTTGTCCATTATAGCTGAGAAATGATAAATGTAGAATGACTGAAATAAACAATACATGAAACAGTATGTAAAAATATCTTAAATATGAGAAAATCCTTAGAATACTTATAATACAGATAATATAGCAATGATATTACTATTAGTTAGAGATTGTGTTAAATTTACTGAGGAGCCCTGGTGGTGCAGTGGTTAAGAGCTCATCTGTTGACCAAAAGTTTGTCAGTCCAAATCCACCAGCCACTCCTTGGAAACCCTATGGGCAGATCTACTCTGTCCTATAGGGTCGCTATGAGTCGGAATCGACTCGAAGACAACAGGTTTGGTTTAAATTTATATGTAGAAAGCAAAAATAAAACTAACGGAAAGAAAAAGAAAAAAAAAAAACTAGTCCCCCTTCCTTACCACTACCACCGCTCAACAAGATGTCTGGAATAGCTAGTTCAGAGATGGTATAAGGATAAACAAGGACATGATGTAAGACCAAGACTCTTAAAATCTTTCCACTTCAATATTCTTAGCCTCACCTTGTCTCCATAGTCACAAAATTGCTCTTACATCACTTGGCATTGGATCTACAGTCTTGGAAATATGAAGATAGAGGGGCAAAGGGCAAAAGATGCTAGATAACTGTATTCCCTTTTAAAGATCTTTCCCAGAAGCATCATCTGGTGCCTTCCACATACTTCTGGTTTGCCAGAAATGTGTCAAGAAGCCTCTCCCCACTGCCTGGAAGCTTGGGAAGTGTTTTGTTTTGTTTTCAACTGGTTCATACCATCACAAACATAATCCAGCTTCTATTAACAAGAAAATAACTGTTTGGAGAGGCAGCTGATGGAGAAGGCTACAGTCATTACCAGTTCCCATAGAGTCAATTCTGACTCATGGTGGTCCCTGTGTGTCAGAGTAGAATTATGCTCCACAGGATTTTCAATGGCTACTTTTTGAAAGTAGATTATCAGGCTTTTCTTCCAAGGCACCTCTGGGTAGAACTGTACCTCCAACTTTTCTGTTAGCATCTGTGCATGTTATCCATTTATATCACCCAGGGACTACTCCATAGTAATATTAACACCCTAAATATGCTGATCCATGAAGTTCTTGATGTACAGGGAATTCTTGTGTCATAGATTTGGGAAGTATGTTCTTTGATGGTTCTATCAGGTTACGTTTGGCAATATCTGGAAAAAATTTTGGTTGTCACAACTGTGCAGTAGGGGGCTACTATTGGCATCTAGTGAGTAGAGGGCAGGGATGCTGCTAAACATTTTATAATATACAGGACAACCCCCAACAACAAAGACTCATCCAACCCAAATGGCAGTAGAGCCGAGGTTGAGAAACCCTGGTCTAAACCATAAGAAATTGGGAGATCTCCAAAGAAAATATTAACAGAAAATAGTTGACGAAAAAGTCAGCAAGCTGGGTAATAAAGTGATAGCTACCACAAACTTAATTGCTTTCAAATATCTGAAAGTTTGTTTGACTTGTCAAAAGTAGAACCAACTTATTCAGTATTGCTTTACAAGCAAACCTAAGCCAATATTTAAATGTGTAATGACAAATATATTAAAACTGTAGAATCATATAAATAAGTTATAATTGTCCAACAGTAAAACGGTAGACTCCATGACATCACCAAGTGCATTCAGAGACTAGTACTGTGTCTATTTGTGAGGAGTTTTTTATACTGGAAAAGTTTTGAAATGTCTGAACATTTGAATCAAATAAACACAAAGTTACTTCTCTTTAATGTAAACCACTTTCTGAAAGGCTATCAATGTGTGTCTATGGAGGCTACTGGTCTACACCTCAGATGAAAAATTTATGCACCGGGAAAAATGTGATCAACGAATAGAGTAACTGTGTTCTGCTGGGCTCTCCTGTGCATGCTGGAGGAAGATGGAGGAGGAGGAATGTTCTTAATCTCATCTGCAGAACTATACCAGTCTAGTCTCAGAACCAGCCATCAATACTGAGTTCAATTAGCAATGTGTTTCAACTGGCAATGAAAATTATATGTTGAACACAAAGTGAAACTATGACCCGACGAAAAGCATTTTCTTGACTAGGAATATTTAATCTACCATTGCCTTTTTTCTTAAATTCAAGCCAAAGCACCATAACACTGAACTCAGACAGTACAGCTACAGACTCTCATTGTTTTAACTCAGCAGTAAGAGCAGAATTAAAAATTTAACAGAAACACTAGAACTATTTCTATTGCCATGTCTTCACTGTTTTCCTTATTTAGTCTTTTCCCCTGTTATTTAGTATTTCTCATTTATTACTTTTGTTGGACTGGGTGATTATATGATTTATAAAAAATATTCCTGCGAATACAAATACAGAACTCACTAATTATATCGATAAATGTAATCTCTAATATATTTATGTTAAACATAGTTATATAATGTCTGTGATCCACATGGGGAATTCATTTATAATAGTGCATTAAAAATAAAGCTCAATATTTTTTTGTACTGGAGTGACTCAGCTTAATGAGGTGTATGTAATTAACACAATAATTACATAGTAAAAGTTATTATAATTCAATACACTTTTTAAAAACAGTTCCCCAAAAGGAGCAAGTCAAATCCACTGAATGCATATAATTATTTTTATAATTTATACCTTTAACTGATAATCTTCTCGTCAGAATTTTATCTTTTAAAGTATGCCAGCTTATCTTTGCTGTTTTAATGCAAAAATTTACCTTATTTCTCTGTGACAACACAGAAACACCTACTTGTTTATTTCCTCTGCGTCCCTTTTCCTTTGCTGGCCACATAGCATTTAGATTAGACTTTTTTCTGGGTAAATTTTGGAGAGGCAGGGAACATACTTTCAGTATGCAGAAAAAAAAAAAGATAAAAGATACTCAAATGAACAGAGAACTTTTCATTAAGCTATAAGATGGTCACATTATTTGGTGATCTATGACAACCCACCACTGAAGTACATCATGTTATAACAGAGTCATTTACTCTGGACAAAGTCACTTTCAGGAATGGTTTTATTACAATGAGAATGAATAGATGTACTGGCTCTAAAGTGCCACCATTGCCCTTTATGAGAATGGTGAACTAGATTAGCTGGCAATTTTGCTTCCTCACTCTTTATAAGCCTTATGTGCTTTGGGATATTTTCAACCTTTTTATGTGGATGATGTTATTTCCAGAAAAACCCTATAACAGTTTTCAAATAAGCGAGGAAAAGGTAAACACTGAACTTAAGACTAATTCAGTCAGGAAAATGCATTTGAACACATTTATTTAGCAATTCTAGAGATCTTCAGATTTTGCCCAGAGAAATCTTTCAAGGTATCACATTATGGTAAATTTATAAAATCATGAGTGCAGGGAAAAGGAAAATGATATGAAACAAATGTTTAACATGGTAGGGAATAATTGTTTCATTTGGTTTCTTGATTAAGTTTTGCAATTATGTAGAATATAAATATATTTGAATAAATCCATTGCTGTCAAGTCAATTCTGATTCATAGCGATCCTATAGGATATAAGGAAATTAGTTTAAGACGTGAGAGGTATGTCTAAGGGAAAGTGAAAAAGACAGTCCCCCCTCCCCACCTTTTTGTGCTTGTGGTTATTGTTATGTGTATATTGAACAGGTGCCTTATTTTCAAAGCAATTCAACAACAACTATATTTACAATACACCTGATAGTTTATATAATGTGTTAAAGGAAGTACTGTTCATGTAAAAAAAGAGCAGTGCAGAGGGAAAATTGGCAAACACCATCAGTAAAAATTAATATTGTGGGATGAGTATTTTTCAATCATTCTTTTGAAAAGTTATCATCTGCTTAAATTTTTGAGATTATCTTCTGTTATATTCTTTTCCCTTCCACTTTTGAAAAATGCTAACAGTATTACTTAGTTCTATAGCTTTCTACAATTTTTTTTTAACTCTTCATATCAAATAAGATCATGCGCACATGTGTACATATTTCACTGGTTGTATGAGCAAAGAGTTCTCTACTAGGAAAGTATCTACATGAAAGCCTTCTTCCCACTGAGGAGTCTCTCAATTACTAAAGGTCAGTTGGTAGAGGTTATTATGTTCCCAGCAATAACAATTTGATCCTTGTTAGATTTTTATTCACTCCATTGTTAAAGGAATCACTGCTGAAAATTATGAAATCAAAAGCATAGTACCTTAATAATAGAGAAAGAAGGGAGTTTTGAGGCAATCCCTCACCATCAAAATATCAGAGGTGTCTTTTCAAAGTGAAATTTATAGCTCATCTAGCTAGCAAAAAGGGCAGCAAGTTCCTTTGTAGGTGTAAAATTGAGTCAGCAAAGCAGTGGTTGTCAAGCGGATGCCAAAGTCTCAACTTTGTTAGATGATCAATTATATATCAAGTCTACATAAAAAATACTTTTATCACAGGATCCAAAACACTATATCAAAGAGAGGCCAGTCCTCAACACAAGTATAGGAATTTGCTTTTGTCATTAGTCTTGTACTTGCTGACTTCTTAATCAGTGTAGAGAAAATAGGAAAAAATAATAATTCAAGGTGAGCCTTGAAGAGGGGAGTGAGTGAAGTGCCATGACATAAAGGCTTAAAGTCATGATGTTCTGTGTTATATCTGTAGAAGGATGGGCCATTTCTACACTAAAGGTGAGAACAAATGGGCTTTTATATTCTGAGCAGTGTCTATACATCCACTCTCTCCCCATCCCTTCTTTGACATTCTTTCCCAAAAGTGGCACATAGGATGCTCAGAATGATCAGATCTATCACAGGTAGCTGGATGGAACTTTTGTTTAATAATATACTTCCACAAATATGCAGAGTCAGTTCTCCATGTCTTCTTCCAAAAGTGGTTCATCCATGTGACCGTAGGAATCCATGTGTCCTAGATATAAGGGGATATATGAAATCAACTGTATTCATGAGAATGAATTTTAAAGTGTTGAGGAAATTATAGTATTAGTCCTTAACATCAGTTACCTAGTGAGCTAGTAGTGTATAATACAGTATATAATTTAAGTAAAAGCAATGCTAAGATAAAATTTTAAAGTAAGACATTTCTCTATCAGAACAATACAATTCAGCATTGGAGTATTTTATATTTTGAACTTAAACTTTATAAAAACTCACAGAACCCATTGCCATCGAGTCAATTCCAACTCATAGCGACCCTATAAGACAGAGTAGAATTGCTCCATAGGGTTTTCAATGAGTGGCTGATGGATTTAAACTGCCAACCTTTTGGTTAGCAACCGAATTCTTAACCACTGCACTACCAGGGCTCCAAACTTTATAGCAGCACTGTCAAAAAGGACATCCTGTAATGATGAAAATTTCTACCATATAGAACGTTGAGCCCTTGAAATATGGAGCACAGATAAGAAAGTTAATTTTAACATTTAATATTAATTTAAATATAGTTGTATATAGCCACATGTGGCTAGTGGCTACCATATTACTTCAGCTTTAGAGTATCAAGAACACAAGCGTGCAAATTCACAAATAGAAATATAGTATTGCCAAATCTATTGAAAAAAATGGATAGGGTATATACTTATTTTAAAATAGGACTAAACTGACACACTTATTTTTGCTGTAGCTATGTCCATATATAAAACCAAAAAAACAAACTCACTGCCATAGGGTTATCTTCCTAAAGTGCAGATCAAATCATGTTACTCCACTTATCAAAATATGTATGGACTCTATCATCCACAGATTTAGTCTCAAATTTCTTGGCAAAGCATTTAGGGCACTTCATGTCCTGGTGCCAGATTATCTTTTTACCATCACTTTAAACTGCACTCCTTCAATCACTCCTAAACTTGCATAAATGTGACACACCATTTCATGCTCTAAGTCTTTTTACCATGTTGTTTAAATTTCTTACTCTCCTCATCCTTCAAGGCTCACCGCAAATACCACCCATTCTAAGAAAATGTCTTTTTTATCTTTCAATGGCATTAAATGCTCCTACTCTCCTAGAACCCTTTGGTTGGCCCATATTTAGTATTACAGATTTTTTTTTTTTCAATTTGTATTTACTTTAGTTAGCTTCAATCTTCACTAAATACTTTGTTTCTTGAAATCAGGAACGACTTTCAATTGATCTCTGAATTCTCAGGATTCGTTGTAAAATTGTCTTCATTGAATTTGTTCGCCTTGCTTTTAGCCAAATACATTTATTATTCTGTTAACCATACACTTATGAGGGAACATTATTGATGAGGTTGCTATACATGGACAGTGCAGTGGTTAAGAGCTTGGCTGCTAACCAAAAGGTTAGTAGTTTGAATCCACCAGCTGTTCCTTGGAAACCCTATGGGGCAATTCTACTCTGTCCTATAGGGCTGCTATGAGGTAGAACTGTTAAATGCTTTGCCAAGAAATTTGAGACTTATTCTGTGGATGATGATATTTTGATAAGAGGAGTAACAGGATTTGATCTGCACTTTAGGAAGATAACCCTACAGCAATACGTAGGAATGATTGTGGATTTAAAAAAAAAAATAGAAGCAGGGAAACCAATGAAGATGTTACTACAAGTAAGATAAATGCCTGAATCAGGCTAGTATTTCAGTGGGAATGTAAAGTAAAGGAGAGTTTTGTGGGACATTGCGGAGTTCGGAGTGATTACTGATTGAAGCAGACATCTTTCGGAAGGAGAAGACTCAGAGATTTCAAGGCCTAAAATAATGGGTGATGTCACTAAGACAAGGTTTTGTTTTTAGTTTACTTCTTTATTTTGCTTTTGTTTAATTTTTTTTTTCTTTAATTGGGGAATTTTAGTATTTTTGTGAAATCAAGAAACTGATGATTAAAGAGAAGTGACATGATTGAAATGGATGCACAATTCACAAAGTAGAATCCCAATTATATTTTTTGAAAAATATTGCAGAAGTAATGCATATTCAATAGAAAAATTCAGACAATACAAAAGTATATAAAACAAAATGAGAAAGTCGCTTCCCTAACCTCACTTGTACTGTTTGCATCATCTCACTTGTGAACGGTTTTCAGCATTGATAATTTTCAGTGTTTTCTCCCACAACATTTTCTACATTTATGTTATCATATACACATTTAAAAAATACTAGCAATTTATCTTCACTGTGCACTTGTATGCAGAAATATTTATAATGGATACATAATCCAAAAAAAACAAAAAACAAAAAAAAACAACCCGTTGCCATTGAATCGATTTGGACTCATAGAAACCCTGTAAGACGAGTAGAACTGCCCCATAGGGTTACCAAGGAGTGACTGGTAGATTCAAACTGCCATCCTTTTGGTTAGCAGCCTGAGCTCTTAACCACTGTGCCACCAGAGCTCTGTATACATAACAGCACTAATGAATTATGCACCTGCTAGTGTTGCACAATTGTACAGCGCTGCACATATACAGACATACTTTTATTTATACAAATAGTATGATTTTCACTCAAAAAATTTATAAGATGCCCCTTCTATGTCAACATATATAGATATATCTCCTTCTTTTCAATAGTTTGCATGGTATTCACAACACTGACATCTCATCATTTAGCTATTCCCTTTCAGGTAGACATTTAGGTTGCTTAGAGTGTTTATATTACAAATAATGATGAAAATTTAATACTAAAGTATCTTTAATAGCTTATTATTAAAAACAAAAATCACTGATGTAACATAAGTCCTACAAAAAATATAAAAATTAGGCAAAATTAAAAACAATCATGTGAATAAAAATTCAAAAGTATTTTCATTTACTTGTAGGTTTTAGTAGCTCAGAAATGATGAGATGTGAAAATAAAAATTAGTTTTAAAAAATTGCTATATATTACTCTCTAAAGACATGATCTCATTTTTAATTAATATTTGAAAATCACGTTACGTGTGTGTATGGTTTTCCGCTTTGCATTTATCCAGCCACATAGATTTCATGTAATAATCACACACACACACACACACACACACACACACGTGGCCTTTGGGTCCTTTAACAATACATCATTTAAAAGTGATATGTTCTGTCTGAGATTTGGTCTATGAAATAGCCAAAGATTACAGTTCAGAAAATCTCCATTTGAAAAGAGGTGAACACAGTTTTCACCTTGTGAATATTCAGATATTGAATCAAGGAAGAAATTTACTCCTAGTAAACATTGTTTTTGTATGAAAAATAAAGGCCTAGGAAGTGGCTCTTTACAGAATGACTCAAATCCACAAACACAACCAGAAGTATACTTCAGCTGAGTGAGAATTGTAAAGAATGTTGTATTTGTGCAAATCTCTCAGGGGATTTCTATGATAAAGTTTCTCTTTAACTCCATTCAGTTTAATTCTAATTGTTCACTGCCCGTCACCCCCATTAAAAAAAAAAAAAATTGTAGTAATAACAACAGTTCTTTTGAAGTCAAAACTACAATTATGTAAGTATCAATATACTGGGGACCATATCTATAAATTGCATGAATCCAAATCATTCTCTGACTGAATCCTATGGTGCCATATGTCTCAAATCACGTAAGACAAAGATTAAGCACTTATATTTCTCGTATTAGAGATCCTTGAAAGTTGTGGCCAGGATTATTCTGGTACCTGAACTTAAAAAAAAAAAAAAAAAACAGACTACCTCATTGGTTCCCCTTCATCTGCTTTAATATACTGATCTGCAGGTATGCTTTCCTGAGAAACAAGACAAGATATCCACCATACACATGGTATTGTTCAATCAAAATGTCTTGCAATTCCAAAGACACAAATGTAATTTAGCCATCCATAGGAGTCCCATATAACAGATTTTCTCACTACCAATCCCCTCCAGGAAGATACTAATTACTCTCCCAATGCGACTTCTCTGTTGTAATACTGAATTTGGAAATTTCAGAATGTACTAACTTCAAAAATCTTGAACTTTTAGAACTGGAGTTCAGCATGGCGAAAATCCAGCAATACTCAATGGCTTATAATCTGTTTAGTTTATGCTAGTGAATCCTGCTAAATGCAATTTTCTCTTACAGTTTCAGTTAGAATATAAAATATTTCTCTGTTAATTTATGAGATTCAATACATTTTACAAAGGTTTGGTAGAAATTATATGACCCTAACCATACAGGACAGTTCTACTCTGTCCTATAGGGTCTCTATGAATCACAATTGAGTTGACAGCAATGGGTTTTGTAAATGTCCATTAATAAACAACTGGTTAAATTAATTTTGGCATACCATAGAATGAGATACGAGGCAATACGAAGGAAGAAGAGGAGGAAGTAGGTTAAGAAGAATAAGGGGATGGGAAGAGAAAGAAGAAAAAGATCTGTAAGTGCCTTCAGAAATGATCTCCAAAATACAGAGAACTTTACACACACACACACTTACTTTGCATTAAAAGATAATAACTATATTCAGCTGTGCTTGTACATGCACACACATGCACATACAATATGAGATTGATAAAAGAAACTAACACTACTTGCTGCTGAGGAGATCTGATATGTGGAGTCAGTGGAAGCCTTCTGGAAAATGGTAATAGTAGTAGCATCAGAACCTGTCTAACTTTAGGGGAAATAATGACCAGGATCAGCTCAAAGCTGATTCCCATGAGGTGGAGGTCAGACATACCTCCACCCTCCAACCTTTTTACCAATTCTGACTCCAGCCATCCTCCCCACTGTACTCTCTACTTCTCTGCTGGGTTTGATAATCCATTGCAATGGCCACACAGAACTCACAGACCATATTTCCCGTTAAGTGGTTTATTAAGAAAGTAGCCAGGTACAACTAGGATCAGGATCAACAGGCTACAACTTGGTATCAGGATCAGGAAGCACGTAGGCAAAGTCTCCTTTCTTCAGTGCAGGACAGCTCTCTTAGCTCCTCTCGACCCTCTTAGGACAGGTCTCTCGACTTCCTTATGACACACTTCTCTTGGCCCTGCCATCTGTCATTACCAATTCTGCTGCTTGCCCCCTTCTGGGACTTTGGCTGCCACCTCTGCTGCTGGGCCCTTTCCAGGCTGTCACTCTCTTCAGTGTTGTAGCCCCTGACCTATATTAAAGCTCTTTGGCGAGGTTCCTTGCCTTCTCTCTCTCCGCTTATTCTCTCTTCTTTCTTCTTTCTGCTTGCTTTCTATCTAAAAAACCTCCGTGGGACTGGCTGCATATATATACAAACTCCTCATCAATTTCAAGGCATTGCCCTCTGGCCAGGGCCACAAACTAACCAATCTTCTCTCAGTAGGCCACAGACTCTTAGATGGGGGTGAGAGGGTTAATGGTTTTACTGGGGAGGGTGGCTTAGCAGAAAAACATGGAGTAATCTCTTCAGATGGGAGTCAGAGGGCTGGTTCTCTTGGCAGGAGTGATTCAATAGAATTTAGGGGCTCATTGTCCTCAGCTTCCTGATTATCTGCCCATATGTCCCCTTCCCAAGTTCAGGATCCCATTTCTTCCCAATCAATGCCTTCACTTTAACTTTAGACACCATTTGAGGTTGGAAATTCAGTTGGTGTTGTAATTCAGCCACTTTTATGATAAGACTCTGGGTTTGAATTTTGGCAATATCAGCTCTGTTACTACAATAAATGAGGCTTTCTTTCAAGGCATAATTGGAAACTTTGAGGTCATGTATGTGGCACCTGAGTTGTGACTCTGAAGCCCCAAGCTCATTTGTTTATTTCATCACTTTGTCTAGAGAAAGTATGACCAAACAACCAGCTTTTTTACACTTCTCATTCTGACAAAATTGTAGAAAGGTATCAAACATGAGATCACCCAGAGCCTTACCTCTCACCAATACCTGATCTATTGGTGGTGATATTTTGCGTATTTCTATTGCCACCTCTTAGCCCTGGTGGCATAGTGGTTAAGAGCTCAGCTGCTAACCAAAAGGTCGGCAGTTCAAATCCACCAGCTGCTCTTTGGAAACCCTATGGGGTAGTTCTACTCTGTCCTATAGGATTGCTATGAGTGGGAATCAACTCCATGGCAACAGGTTTGATTTTTAGGTTTGGTATTGCCACCTCCCGTCATTGATAAGCAGTGCCCTCTTTAGCACTGGAAGCAGAGTCATCAACATCTTTATGACTAACCAGACTTGAGAACCAATTTAGAAAACTCATCCTTACTATTTTGTTTCTCTAGGGTCCTGGTGGCAGAAGTGGTTAAGCATTTGACTGCTAACCAAAAGGTTGGCAGTTCAAATCCACTAGCTGCTCCTTGGAAACCCTGAGAGTCAGTCTTACTGTGTCCTATAGGATCACTATGAGTTGGAATCAACTCAGTGGCAATGTAGTTTTTTTTTGGTTTAGAACCCTCTCAGTACCAAATGTCTTAGGCTGGGTTCTCTAGAGAAGCGAAACCAGTGTAGCATACACACACACACACACACACATATATATATGTAGAGAGAGACAGAAAGAAAGAGAAATTTATATTAAGGAAATGGCTCACACAGTTGTAGAGGCTGGAAAGTCCCAAGTCTGTGGGTCAGACTAGAGGCTTCTCTTGACTCTTGTAGCTGCAGGGGCTAGCAAACACAAGATCGACAGGTCAAACAGCAGGCCTCTGGCTCACAGGCTGTGGAGGTGATGAATCCCAGGATTGGTAGGTAAGCTGCTAGTTCAAGTCCCAAGAACCGAAGGTCAGATGCAGGATCCAGAACAAGCAAACGACAGCAAGCTTTGCTAGAAAGTCCAAATATATTGGATGCAGGCCACACCCCCAAGGAAACTATCTTTCAATTGATTGGCTGCTCATAGCAGATCTCATCATGGAAGTGATTACATTATATCAGATCTCATTATGGAGAAGATTACATAATTACATAGCTGCCAAACTACATCATAAGAGCCAAACCACTGAGAATCATGACCCAGCCAAGCTGACACACAATCTTACCATCAGGATATAGTAACTTTATTTGCATAATCTATAGTCATTTCATTTGCATAGTATATTGATGAATCCCAGGATCAGATCCCAGGATCAGACAAAACATACCAAACTACAAGTTGTTTACAGCTTACCCAGGAAATGTCAGTCAACCTGGACAAAAGCCACAAATCCTCTCAGGTAGAAACCTAGGGCAAAGGTAACTCTTCAGGGCTTACGGAAAAAATCTCTCAAGCTGTTTTCCAAAGAACCAAGGTAAAAGGCCACATAAATGAATACGTTTCATCGCACCTTCCTTTTACTGATAAACAGTGTGGTACTCTTTTGTTCTGTATCTTATTTTTAAATAATTTTTCAAATTATAAATTTAGATTTTTAATTTTAAGAATACATGCCTTTACAAAAAATCTGGAAATTATTTGCTACTTTTTTCCTTAGATATTAGAAAGATGAATAATATGCATTCAAGTACTTTATGTTTTAATTTAGATAAGTAAAAAATTAATAGATATGATAATAGGCTATTATCATTATAATGGATAGATTTATTCATTTCTCACCTAGGAGTAATTTTTCTTAGTGATTTTTGAAATGTTGTTCATCCGTTGTCCTTAAAACTCAAATTTACCTTGGTTTCTAAAACACTGCATTTTTTTTTCTTAGAGCTTCCAACCCCTTTATTTCTGACTTACTTATCATTTAGTTTCTACTTGAAGTCTACCATAAAAAAAATAGAAATATTTATTAATTGTAATTACCACCACCTATCTGTCTTTTCATCATACTATGGTCGCTTTCATGTTGCTATGATACTGGAAGCTATGCCATCATTATTTCAAATATCAGCAGGTTCACCCATTGTGGACAGGTTTCATCAGAGCTTCCAAACTAAGACAGACTAGGAAGAAAGGCCTGGTGATCTACTTCTGAAAATTAGCCAATGAAAACCTGATGGATCACAACAGAATACTGTTTGATATAAAACCCATTAAACCTGTTGCCACTGAGTCAATTCCGACTCATAGCAACCCTATAGGACAGAGTAAAAATGCCCCCAGAGGGTTTCCAAGGAGCAGCTGGTAGATTTGAACTGCTGACCTTTTGGTTAGCAGCCATATCTCTTAAAGACTGTGCTATCAGGGATCCAAGCCTCCCTTCCCCATCCCAAAGGTAAAAGGCACTCAAAATATGCAGCAGCCGCAACAATGGACTTGAGTATACCAATGATCATGACGATGGTACAGGACCTGGCAACTTTTAGTTCTGTTGTACATGCATTGCCGTAAGTCAGAGCCCATTCAACAGCAACTAATAACAACAATTTTAACTCATATTTCTCTTTGTCTCTGTCCAAACACATACACTTTCACACTCATTCTCTTCTCCATTCATCTCTCTCTCACACACACAATCCTGTGAGGAAGACAGTGTTACCTTCAAATTTTAGAAGAATAAAATGAAGCTGATTCGTTAAGAGAAATGTCCAATATCACATAAGTAATAATTCCTAAAACCAGAATACAAACAACATTCAGTCTAATTTTAGAGGCCACGTTCTCTCATTTCCCCATGCTTCATCATCCTTTAATACTAGGTTTCTCAATATTCTTTGGCTTTCTTACATTCGTCTTTTATAATTACTCTTTTTGAAATCTCATCCACTCTTAATATTCGAATACCTACTTCTGCATGGATACACCAAAAACAACATCTTCTGTCCGGAAATTTCCATATATTGTAGTCACACATTAATAAGCACATTGACTCTCAATAGTCACATGAGTGGCCAGCGATTAAGATCAAATTTACTATGTCATAACTGTGAACCATTTTCCCCCATCTCAAATAATTATTTTCTTTTAGTCTACACTTTCATCTGCTACCCAAATCTTCATTGCTCAAGCTAAATATTCTTAAAGTATTTTTCTTCATTCTTCACTGTAAATTTTAACCTGTTATTGAGTTCTTCTACTTATCTTTTTAACTTCATCCACATTTGTCACTTCTTATCCACTTTTACTTTCAAGATTTTTATCCAAAATTTTTATTCCTACATGATTAACACAATGACATTCTAGTTTGCCTTCCTGTTTCTAAATTCTGTCTTCAAATCTATATGTCATGTACAACTGTCAGTATTTCTAAAATGAAAGTCATATAATTCTAACATGCCAAGAAATATTTTTCAGTATCTCCTACTTTATCAAGTCACCTACCCTCATACCAGTAAAAGTCACACATATATAAAATAAAGCCTTTCCTATTGCTGCCAACCTAGTGTTTCCTTGAGTTACTGTTGTTCCATAAGGGAACGAGCATTGAAGTATATTTCCACCTCTTTCCAAACTCAAAAGGATAAGTATAGTCAAGGACTATTTCTCCCAACAAGTACTGGCCTCTCCAGTGACACCATATAATCCACTGCAGAAGCTGATTCTATCAGAAGCTAAGATACTATGCACCCATGATATGCATATATTTTTCTCCTCTCCTCTTCCTCCTCTCCGTATCCCTAATCCTCCCTTCCTCTCCTCTTTTTTTTTTTTTCCTTTTATTAGACATTTACTATTTTTTTCCACCTTAAATTTTGCCTTTTACCATGGGCATTGTAATATCCAGGTAGCTATTCTCTGAGTTAAGTTTATCAATTTTACCCCATATTCTACAGCACAGAACCACTTTCTTCATTTATAGTGCCCATTGCAATTCTTGAACATTACTTCACTGCAACTACTTCAAATTTGAAACCTCATCCTCTAAAAGAGCGCTATCTAAAAATAATCCTTTATGATTCTAACTTCCTACCCTGTTACTACTTCTGAATGGAGCTGTTCTTTGTTCATATGGAAAAATCTAGATTCTGCCTTTTTTATCTCAGTTTACACCACCCCATAATTTCTCTTTCATATATTAAAATGATGGACCATTTCAATGAATTCATGCCAGCATTCCCAATTTTTTTTTAATCTCTTGTTCTTATATCATAGCTTCCCTGATAACCACAAGTACTGGGTCACTCTAATCATTCTCTTTTTCTCTTCCTATAGGGTGTCTATGAGTCAGAATCAACTTGATGGCAATAATATATATACATATATCTTGACATCATGTATTTGCATACATTTTGACACTCTAATCCTCATCTGAAGCCTTGGTGGCACAGAAGTTAAGCGTTCAGCTGCTAACCAAAAAATGGACAGTTCGAATCCACCAGCTGCTCCTTGAAAACCCTATGAGGCAGTTCTACTCTGTCCTATTGGGTCGTTATGAGTCGGAATCAACTCGACAGCAATGGTGGTCCTCATCTGGTGAATATAGACTACTTAAAAATTATCTGTTACCTTTCTCATTCACCACATAAATAATTCCAAATTTTTATCAATACCTTCAAATCTTTCAAATTTCTAGCATTACTACTGCAATTGGTGAATTTAATCATGGAGAACATCATGACTATCAGTCAAATTCCCTCAACTTTCTTTCTAAATTTCTTTATACAACAAACATGAAAAACAACAGAATTATATTTGCACTCACTCTCACATCTTTTTCTCCAGTCTCAGAGGATGAACTATTCACCATTCTCTTTTTAGGGTTGATTCCTCCACCAGTGATCTTGATCTCCATACTTCAATTTCTTCCATAGTCTGGATCCTAATTTCAAGTATTTCCAACTTCCTTTCAAACACAATTGGCTTTCTCATAATTCATATTGTCGAAACTCTTATTTTCATCTCTTGGTTTCCACTTCTAAGGAGGAACTGTCCTATCTCTCTCTCCTTCCATTTGCACTCAAGTTTCTGAAAAGAATAGTCTACTCAATGGCTTTCAAACCTGGTTGTATATTAGAATCACCTGGAAAGCTCTTACAACATACTAAAGCCCAACCCTCTCCCCCAGAAATTCTGACTCAATAAATATCAGGCAATTGGTATTATATTTTAAAAACTCCCCATGTGATTCTAATGTTTAACTAGGTTTAAAAACCGCTATTCTACTAAGAATACAGTTGTTCATTCTCCCACTCTTTCACTCCAACTGGTTTCAACTTCTACCCGTCTGCTGAAACCATTCCTTCTTCAGTGCTAATTAACTCTTTTCAGCTTTCTTTTTAATTTTTCACACTGGGCATTTGTCAAGATAGATCACTCTTCTTTTCTTTAAAATCTCTTGCTTTCTATAGTGTTGTTCTTTCCAAATCCTTCCTTTGTTTTTCCCAGTTTTCAGTTCCTTTTTTTTTTTTTCCTCCTTCCCTCTTCTTAAAAGACAGTATTTCCCAAGCTTCTTCTCTTGACCTCTTTTCTCTCCTTTTTTATGGGTCTTAATGACTCCCTCTTCCTCCCAGTGTTGTATTATTACAAATATTTGTTTCTGTAATCCACATTTTATATCTAGACTTTGATTTACGGTATCAGATTGATATTCATGAACCTAACAAGGGCTTCCAGGTGGGTGTCCCCGATCCATTTCAAAGTCAACATTTCTTTCTGACACTAACTTCTTCACCTGACCTACTCTTCCTCTAGTATTGTTACCACTACAACGCCGATTGGAGCCACCTGCCGCAATAGCCAATTCTGAGACGGGTGAGGTGAGCAGCAAGAGTTTTATTATATATTGATATATAGGAGACAGAGGGGAATAGATTCCTCCAAACACCCGTCTCCCCCACTGGAGATCAGCTGAAGACTTTTATAGGGACGGGATTATGGGTCTTAGAAGTTTGTGTTAGTTCCTCCTTGAGGTGGTCACGTCCCAGATATGTTAGACTTTTCTTGGGGGTTATCTGGCAACATCATGGTTTTCTTGTCCCAGGATAGGTGCTTTGTTCAGTTTGTGATTCCTAGATATTATCACTTGTTTTCCACCCTCCAAGGAAGAACATTGGTTAATCTTAAACTTTTTATAGAGACTGGAACAGGAGGGAAAAACAAAATCATGAGACAATGCAGGGGTTAGCAATGGAGAGTAATAATAGTGAGCCAGACTTATGCAGCCTCTTCCAGTATCATGATCCTCAACTCTGACTCTGACAGAAATCACCTGAGGAACTTTAAAATTCTGAACCCGCTTTGGAATGTGTATTTAATTGATTTGGCGTGCTGTGTGGGCATTGGGATTTTTAAAATGTTTCAGGTGCCTCTAATATTTAGGCAAGGTTAAGAAGCACCAGAATGAGTTCTAGTATCATGGTTCTCAAGTCCAGATTCACATAAGAATCACCAGTCGATTATATTTAAAATACCATTTCTAGATCCAACTCCTTATCAATTGAATAAGACTCTCTGAGGTAGGATCTTAGGCAGTGGTTATTTTTAAAAATTCCCCAGGTGATGTTATTGTGTAACCAAGATTGAGAACCACTACTTCAGTAGTTTCAGTTTCAATGAATAACACCATTTTGCACATAATTACCCATCCAGGCCTGGGAGGCCTGTTAACCCCTGACCTCATTTGTCCTTTCTAGAATTCAACACTTGATTAATAGCCAAGTTCTGTGCAGTCTACTTTTCTAAGATTCCTTAGTAACATCTCCTCTTGAATGTCTAATAGCCGTTTGAACTAACATGTATCAAACAAATTCGTCGATATTTCTAACCAAATCTAAGCTTGCAAAATCCAGAATATCATTTTGACATTTCTTTTCCTGAAATGTTACTACAAGTAAAAAAAAAAATCAACATTGCCAGTTTGATTGAAGCAAATGTACTTGAATGATATGGATTAAAAAAAACTAACTGCTGGGGTAAAATTTTCCTTTTGATTTTGCATACTTGTTCTCCCTCAGGATAAAATGTTAAATTACTAATATTTAAGATTCTAGTACCATGAGTATATTTATGTAGAATGACAAAACAAGAAATGTATACACCTTTTGTTTTTGAAAGAAAGGTGCATACGTATCTGCTTCATCACTTTTTCATGAGTTAAGGACAGAAATTTTAAATGTCAATGAACTTCTAAAGGAAATTTGGTCGAGAGTAAAAAGAAGGAAGAAGTATTATATTGGGAGTTGGTCTGAACTTTCTTGAATTTGAGATGTTTTCATGGCTGCTGCTGGGTTTTTTTTATATTTTAAGTTTAGAGCAATAATAAAAGTTTCATTGCTCTCTTTTTTGTTAAGATTGGTTCATATAATTTGAATATGCCACTGTTTTGTTCTTTCAAGGAAAATAAAAGCTACCCAGTGTGGGTTTCCAACACAGGTTTTCAATCCTTTCTATGCCCCTGAGTCAATTAATTCAGTCTGCTCTGACAAGATTATAGCCATAACATAGGCCAGTCAGTGCAAGGAAAAATAAATTGTTAATAAGAAAAATATGTGCTAATTTGTGCAACTATCAGAATCTCTCATATCCAATGTTTATTTGGTGGCACTAACATATAATATTCCATTTGCTTACCCTCCTCCATAAATATGTAAATAGGAAAAGGAAAGGAAAAAATATAAAAATATTCTTCCAGTCACACAAGTGGCTGAATGGGCCTAATCAATATTAACATTACCATTTCCCCACCCTCCCATAGCCACAACAGAATAAATTCCACATGCTTAGCTTTTTAAAATCTGTCCTTTAATATGCTATTTTTCTTAATTCGGAGGTAATAACTAAAATAGGTTCATCCCTTTCATTTCATCAGTATCACAAAGTGACTGGAAGCTTAAGTTCTAAGGAGGCAGCCATTCCAAACACGTACAGACAAAGCAGTGGTTTCCCTGGCAACGAGAACCATGAAAAAGCTCTTAGAATAGTTATTCCTCACCCTTCCTCATGAGTCCTTTTCATTTCAGTAAAGCTTCCTGTCAGAATGAATTCATCAATGTAATTTACCAATGAAGTTTGAGAGATCAAAACCCTCTCCCCGCAAGACTTAAAAAATAAAAATAAAATAAGGATTGCAGATAAAAATCAACAGCTCTGCTGAAATCGTAGTTGTGCAGTCAGGTGACGCATCGAAGGGAATAAAGGACAGCATAAGATCCCTGAATACAGTTAATATCATTTTGAACCTGAGATTACTTTTCATTTGATTTTAACCAAGACCTAGAAGGTAGATGCACTCAGAGGAGGAGCAGGTGCATTAAATCACTACCCCTGAAAGTATCCTTTATGATCCAAAAACAATTTTTACTAAATAGTAAAAGTTCATAGAAACTGAAATTGCTATATGTATTAAAATATGATTAATGCTGTCTTTCATAAATATTAAAGTATTTTTAGTGATTTTTACCAAGAAGAGCAAATTCTGAAAATGTGATATTTTTTCAAGTAATGGAATTAAGCAAAAGACTTTTGAATGAGGTATTTGTAACTACTTCTCATCTATGAATGCAATATAAAAAGGCACATGGAACAGGCAGCATCTTGTGTTATACAGCATTTCAAGCAAGGAAGGACAAACACATCTGGAAATAAAAGGTGTTCAGCTGAAAGAATCTCCCATAAATAAAACAATCGCAACGTTTATCTGGCCTTCTTAGTAGAAATCAAATTCTTTGAGTTTAAAATACACCTACTAAATATAATACAAAACTAAAACAGCACACTTTTAGCATTTCTCAAGATGTTGGTACCCAACAGATGCAGACAGTTGATAGCTCTCGAGATTTATCCTGATCTCTTCACAGAGTATATATCTGCGCCTGTTTTTCTGCAAGTGTGGTGCAGCAAACAAACACTCATGCTTCCCAGGGCTATTTCTTTAAAACAGGATCGAAATTACAATTACCATAGATCAGATTGTGTTTTAATACTGAGAAAAGTCTATCTTGCCTTTATTTCTAACCCACGACATGCTCAGCCTTACAATGTCATAGCATTATGAGGCCGAAGCTATCATTGCAAAATAAAATACACAGAAATGTAATTTCTTAAGAAAAAGATACGATAAGATAGGAAATCATGGCATTCTCACTACTTTTTTCACCTCAAGATAGAAAAGGAAACTCATCTCAGTTTGAAACATTGCACAAATTGCTCCAGACACAAAATGAATCAAATCCCCCTTTGGATTATATGGGTGGTATTTCTTCTCTTCCCTAGTGAGATAAATCATTGCTTACAGCTGTGGCATGTAAACAAAAATATTGTCTGTCTCAGTGTGGTTTTGAAAAGTGGGTCCCCCCTTTACTGTTGTTCGAGAACAAAAAAAATCACAAATTTTATTAAGTATCAAAAAGAATGCAGAATAAAATATCAGTGTGAAAGAAGTGACAAAGTAAGATACAATAGATGAGATTTTATTCAATGAATATTCACCAATTACTTAGCATTTGCATATTATGTACAGACTTCAGGGGAAAAAAAAGGTGTCTATGTGTGTTTAAATCTCAAAGTTTACTTCTTCTTGCTGCTTAATTTGTTTTGCAACACGGAAACATGTCCACATTTAAAATCTATACAGCCTATTTTTAAATACTGTATTCAAATTTATAACCTAACCAATTCATCTATAATTTATACCGATTACCAAATCTTTTAAGAAAAAAATAAAACATAAAGGCTTTTGGAGGGTTTATTTATTTTTGTTCTTTTACAATTCTTTCTTTAAAATGTACACTGACAATTTTATACTTAGAATAGAATACTTCATTCAAGTGCTTCTGTGAAATGAACTACCATAATACACGGTTTTCTACAATTAAACCTACACTGCAAAACCTGCAGCCCAAAATTACTTATAAAACTTCCAATTACAGTTTTACTAGTTTAGGTATTCTCTTCACAGCTGAGAAATATAATACAAATAAAAGTTGAATGTACTTCTCTGTTTCCAACTACAACATAAAGTTGATCTTCCATGTCATGTTTCTTAAAAGCAACTCTGAAATAAGTTTCTTCCAGACCCTCTAAATTATCCTCTTTCCCTAATGGCTTGTTATATTGTTCCCCAGCAGAGTGACTAGAAAAGCCCTATTGCACTTAATCTAATTAGGGATTTTTGGGGAAACAGTGGTTACATAGTTCTCATTAACTGACTAAAAAACGGTACCATCTCCAGAGATAAAGAAAAGAAAAAAAAAAAAAAAAGAATATGATTCCTTTTAAACCTCCAGAAATGAATGTAAGCGTTCATATTCTGGTACATTAACAGTTTGTTCCAGTACATTGATATTTTATGTGGAAGCCCTACTCTGCAATTAATATGCCTGATGCAAATTGAAAAACCCATAATCCATCCTTCTCTGTTGGAATGTAAGAGTATATTATTATTGAGAAGCTACAGGATATCAGAGCCATTTTTTAAACTTGAGTGCTCATTACCTTAAATCTGCATATAAAACAGTTTTGCATTCAGACGAGGTAATACATAATGGAATGTATTGTGGTGCATATTAAAAAAGTGCTCCAAATAAAAACGACCTGTGGGCTTTCTTTGTAGAAGAAATTTATGCCGTTCCAGGCATTAGGGATTAATGATAGCTAACAGCAGAAGAGAAGGAACGAGCATTAAAATACTGTGCCTAACTTTCCTAACTTCCCCAAGGCTGTAGGACAAACTGAATTGTCTAAATCTCCTTAAAGGTAAGGACTAGTATTTATCATTAAACAAATATGATATTTGGGGATTGCATCTGGTGTTGTCACGCTAGTATTCAGAATATTTCTTATAGCTTTAAAGAAGAAAAGACAGCCTTGATTGAGGAAAAAGAGAAGACAAAGAAAAAGAAATCCTTTGTTTATAGCTGCTTGGATAATCTCTTTCCTTGTTCCTTGATTTCACAATTATGCATATAATTTTTCATAGGACATATAACTCTGGTATTTATCTGCTGAAACAGGCAAAATACAAGATTTTCATGAAGATTTTATTGTAACAATTTTAAAGGGAAAGATAACCACACAGCAGTAAGGAGAGATCCAAATGCAATAAATTCTCAAAAATTCAAATAGACACAGGTTTATTTCCTTCAGGTCTAACTCTGATCTCTCTCCCAAATGTATTCAATTCCTTTGATTCCTCCTGCCACCACTCTTTCAGATCTGGGCAGTCTTAGTACTTCCTTACAGCCCTCGTGGTGCAGTGGTTGAATGACTGGCTGCTAACCAGAAGGTCAGCAGTTCAAATGGACCAGTCACCCCTTGTAAACCATATGGGACAGTTCTACCCTGTCCTATAGGGTCACTATGAGTTGGAATTGACTCGACAGCAACGGGTTTGGTTTTTTGGTTTTCTTACCTCTCTCCCTATCCATCACTTAGGATAGGGAGTGCTAATATTTAGTGCTTCCTACCTACAGTTATCTGTGTAATTGTTTTACTACACTTAAATAGTGATAAGATTCTTGAGGCAAGAAGCTGTGTGATATGGCCCTTATTTTCCAAAATAAGCAATCATACTGATTTTCATAATTCACAGGCAATACATTTTGGTTGGAATAAATAGTTTTATACATACTCATTTTGGAAAACAAATTTTATCTCCCAAACATAAAAGGGAATTCTACACATTAAAAACACTTAGACCTCTCAACTGATGTTCTTCGGGATCCAGCATTATTCTTTTCACCTGCTACTGGTCTCATACAGTAGACTAGGAAATAAAATCAGCTAGCACTTCAGAGAATAAAAAAGAAAAGAGATATTTAGGGACTGTGTAAAATCAGACCCCTTTGTTTTGCAGATTCAGAAATTTGGATCTAGAAAGAATATTAATGTAGTCAAGTTCACATGACAAGTTAGTTGCAGAGCCAAATTTCCTTCCTGATATTGCAATGCACTTCTTATTCTATAACTATGCCACTACCGGGGGCTGGGGCGGAGGGGCAATCAAAATACATATTAGATATTATGAAACATGTATTTCTATATTTCAGAGGAGCATATCACTTCACACTCATTTGGAAAGATAATACTCTATCAGATGGCTTCACACATGTGCACACACACACACACACACACACATACACACACACATAATTCTTCGAGTCTAATAAAATAGAACTAGGTGGCTCACATATTTTTCCCTCCAGTGCAAATATTTTAAGAAGGCTAAAGCGATGATTTATGTGGAATTTTCTTTGACACAAAAAGTCAGGTTCCTAAATTAATACTTAGTCATTACTCAAAAAATACTTTAGGAAGAAAGTAAAAATGACAGTGCATAAAAGGAGAAAAAGAAAAAAACGGGGAGAAGGGAGGAGAGGTGGTCCCACAGTTCAATTTCATTGCATTTGTACATGTAATCAGGGAATAAAATTGACTATGTTATAAGAATGATTCATATTAAATGTCTCACACAATGAAAAATAACTCCCTGTAATGGCTTTCCATAGATAGTACTTCAAATTTTTACCATTAAAGCAAAACCTTAGGTTGAAGATATTGTATGTTATTAAATCATTGTTACAAGATGAGTAATATTAGAGGGGAAGGATGAATAATATGTTGCAGACAATTCTGAAAGCCTTGAATTACAGCTAAATATTTTAGTTTAGATGTAAAGAGGGAATTCTGAATGTAAATACCATTACATATAAAGCCAAGAGAAGTTGTGGAATTGCATTCTCATGGTAATTTTTCTTCTTTTTTTTTTTTTTAATTGTACTTTACATGAAGGTTCACATAACAAATAGTTTCTCATTAAACAGTACACATATTGTTTTATGACAATGATTAATAACCCTATGACGTGTCAACACTGTCCCTTCTCAAACTTGGGTTCCTTATTACCAGCTTTCCTGTCCCCTCCTGCCTTACAGTCCTTGTCCCTGGACTGTTGTGCCCCATTAGTATCAATTTGTTTTATGTGGCCGTCTAATCTTTGGCTGAATGGTGAACCTCAGGAGTGACTTCATTACTGAGCTAAAAGGGTGTCCAGGGGCTACACTCTTGGGGTTTCTCCAGTCTCTGTCAGGCCCGTAAGTCTAGTCTTATTTTGTGAGTTAGAATTTTGTTCTACACTTTTCTCCAGCTCTGTTCAGGACCTTCTGTTGTGATCCTGGTCAGAACAGTCAGTGGTGGTAGCTGGGCACCATCTAGTTGTACTGGACTCAGTTTGGTGGAGGCTGTGGTAGTTGTGGTCCGTTAGTCCTTTGGTCTAATCTTTCCCTTGTATCTTGTTCCCTTCATTCTCCCTTGCTGCCAAAGGGGTGAGACCAGTAGAGTATCCTAGAGGGCTACTCACAGGCTTTTAAGACCCCAGACATTACTCACCAAGGTAGAATGTAGAACATTTTCTCTATAAACTGTATTATGCCAATTGAGCTAGATGTTCCCGGAGACCATGGTCCCCACAGCCCTCTGCCAGCAATTCGGTCTCTCAGGGAGTTTGGATGTGTCTATGGAGCTTCCATGACCTTTCCTTGTACAAGTTGTGCTGACTTCCCCAGAATTGTGTACTGTCTTACCGTTCAACAAAGTTACTACTTATCTATTACCTATTTAGTATTTCTCCAGGCCCACCCCTCCCATCCCTCGTAACCAACAAAGATGGTTTCTTTTTGTGTGTAAACTTTTTCATGAGTTTTTACAGTAGAGGTCTCAGACAATATTTGTCCTTTTGTGATTGACTTATTTCACTTAACATAATGTCCTCCAGTTTCATCCATGTTATGAGATGCTTCACAGATTCATCATAGTTCTTTATCATTGCATAATACTGCATAGTGTGTATGTACCATAGTTTGTTTATCCATTCATCTGTTGATAGACATCTAGATTGTTTAAATCTTTTTGCTATTGTGAACAAGGCTGCCATGAACGTGGGTGTGCATATGTCTATTCGTGTGACAGCTCTTATTTCTCTAGGAGATATTCCTAGGAGTGAGATTTCTGGATCGTATGGTATTTCTATTTCTAGCTTTCTAAAGAAGCGCCATATCATTTTCCAAAATGGTTGTATCATTTTGCATTCCCGCCAGAAGTTCATAAGAGTTCTGATCTCCCCTCAACCTCTCCATCATTTGTTATTTCCAATTTTTTTGATTCATGCAAGTAATGCCGGAGAGAGATGGTATTTCATAGTGGCTTTCATTTGCATTTCTCTAATGGATACTGATCGCGAGCATTTCCTCATGTGTCTGTTGGCCTCTTCAGTGTCTTCTTTGGTGAAGTGTCTGTTCATTTCCTTTGTCTTTTTGTTGTAGAGGTGTTGGATTTTCTTGTAGATTTTAGAGATTAGACCTTTGTCTGTCTTGTAATGGCCAAAAATTCTGTCCCAGTCTGTAGGTTCTCTTTTTACACTTTTGGTGAAGTCTTTTGATGAGCATAAAATGTTTAATTTTTAGAACTTATCTAGCTTATCTTCTGGAGTTTGTGTGTTGTTGGTTATGGTTTGTATCCTGTTAATGCCATGTATTAGGACTTCTAGCATTCATCCTAGTTTTTCTTCCATCAACTATATAGTTTTTGGCTTTATACTTAGGTCTTTGACCCATTTTGCATTAGTTTTTGTGTATGGTGTGAGGTATGGGTCCTTTTTCATTTTTTTGCAGATGGACATCAAGTTTTACCAGCACCATTTGTTAACAAGACTGTCTTTTCCCCATTTGATGGACTTTGGGACCTTGTCAAAGATCAGGTGACCATAGGTGGATGGATTTCCATCTGGGTTCTCAATTCTGTTCCATTCTTCAAAGTCTGTCATTGTACCAATATCAGGCTGTTTTGACTACCGTAACTGTATAGTAGGTTCTGAGGTCAGGTAATGTGAGTCCTCCTACTTTTTTCTTCTTCTTTAATGGTGCTTTACTTATCCAGGACTTCTTCTCTTTCTATATAAAGTTAATGATTAGGTTTTCCACCTCTTTAAAGAATGTTGTTGGTATTTGGATCAGGGTTGTATTGTGTTGGTAAATTGCTTTGGGTAGAATTGTCATTTTCAGAATGTAGAGTCTACCTATCCATCACATGGTATGTTTTTCCATTTATGTAGATCCCTTTGGGTTTCTTGCAGTAGTGTTTTGTAGTTTTCTTTATATAGGACATTTACATCCCTGGTTAGATTTCTTAAGTATTTTATTTTTTTAGAGGCTATTATAAATGATATTGTTTTCCTAATTTCCTTTTCATCATTCCTTTTATTGGTGTATAGGAATCCAACTGAGTTTTGTATGTTTGTCTTATATCCGGCCAATCTGCTGAATCTTTCTATTAGTTCCAGTAGTTTTCTCATGGAGTCATTTGGGTTTTCTATGTATAGTATCATATCATCTGCAAACAGGGACAGTTTAATTTCTTCATTACCAATTTGGATGCCCTTTTTTTCTTTTTCCAGGCTTATTGCTCTAGCTAGGACTTCAAGCACAATGTTAAATAGGAGTGATGATAAAGGGCATCCTTGTCTTGTTCCTGTTCTCAAGGGGAAAGTTCTCAGCCTCTCTCCATTAAGAATGATGTTGGCCATTGGCTTTGCAAAGATGCCCTTTATTATGTTGAGAAATTTCCCTTCTATACCTATTTTATTGAGAGCTTTTATCAGGAATGGGTGTTGGACTTTATTGAATGCCTTTTCTGCATAAATTGAGATGATCATGTGATTCTTTTCTTTCCTTTTATTTATATGGTAGATTACGTTGATTGATTTTCTAATGTTGAACCATCCTTGAATATCTTGTATGAATCCTACTTGGTCGTGGTGTATTACTTTTTGATATGAGCATGAATTCAATTGGCTAGAATTTTAATAAGAATTTTTGCATTTATATTCATGAGAGATACTGGTCTTTAATTTTCTTTTTTTGTGGTGTTGTTGCCTGGTTTTGGTATCAGGGTTATGCTGGCTTCATAGAATGAATTCGGTAGTGTTGCTGCCTTTTCTATGTTCTGAAATAGTTTGAGTAGTACAAGTATAAGTTCTTCTCTGACTGTCTTGTAGAATTCTCCAGTGAAGCCATCTGGGCCAGGGCTTTTTTTTGTTTTGAGTTTTTTAGTGACCTTTTCAATCTCTTCTCTTGTTATGGGTCTGTTCAGATATTCAGCATCACTTTCTGTTAGTTCTGGTAGATAAGTAGTGTTTATAGAAATTTATCCATTTCCTCTTGGTTTTCAAATTTGTTGGAGTATAGTTTTTTATCATACTCTGTTATGATCCTTGTTATATTGGTTGGGTTTGTTGTAATGTCCCTCACTTCATTTCTTATTTTGGTTATTAGCATCCCCTCCTGTTTTTCTTTTGTCAGTCTGGCCAGTGGTTTGTCAATTTTGTTGATCCCTTCAAAGAACCGACTTCTGGTTTTGTTGATTCTTTCTATTGTTTTTCTATTCTCTTTTTCCTTTATTTCTGCTCTGATCTTTATTATTTCCTTTCTTCTGGTGGCTGTGGGCTTTTTTTGGTGTTCTCTTTCTATTTGTTCAAGTTGGGTACTTAATGTTTTGATTTTGTCCCTTTCTTTTTGATTTGTGCATCTATTGCTATAAGTTGTCCTCCGAGGACTACCTTTGCTGTGTCCCAAAGGTTTTGGTATGATGTGTTTTCATTCTCGTTTGATTCTAGGAATTTTTTGATTCCATCTCTGATTTCTTAGATTACCCAGTGGTTTGTAAGCAGGGTGTTATTCAGTTTCCATGTAACTGATTTTTTTTTTTTTTTCTTGCTCTTCCTATTGTTAATCTCTACCTTGATAGTGTTGTAGTCAGGGAAGGTACTCTGTATTGTCTCAACGTTTTGGATCTTGTTGAGGGTCGCTCTGTGGCCTAAGATGTGGTCTATGCTGGAGAACTTTCCATGTGAATTGGAAAACAATGTGTACTTTGCAACCGTTGAGTGTACCGTTCTATATATCTCTATGAGGTCAAGTTGGCTAATTGTGGCGTTTATGTCTTCTGATCTTGTTGAGTTTCTTTCTAGATGTTCTGTCCTTTACCAAGAGTGGTGTGTTGATGTCTCCTACTATTATTGTGAAACTGTCAATTTCTCTTTTCTGTGCCGTTAAAGTTTGTTTTATGTATTTGGGAGCTCTATCATTGGGTGTGTAGATGTTTATTATGGTTATATCTTCATGATGGATAGACCCCTTAATCATTATATAGAGTCCTTCTTTGTCTTTTATGGTGGATTATGTTTTAAAGTCTATTTTATCTGAGATTAGTATTGCCACTCCTGCTCTTTTTTGGTAGCTGTTTGCTTGACGTATTTTTTTCCATCATTTGATTTTTAATAAATTTATCACTTTGTTTCTAACATATGTCTCTTGTAGACAGCATATTGATGGATCCCATTTTTTAATCCATTCTGCCCCTCTCTGTATCTTTATGGGTACATTTAGGCCATTTACATTCAGTGTAATTATTGATAGGTGTGAGTTGATTGCTCTCATTTTGTAGCTTTTGTTTGTTTGTTTGTTTGTTTTTTGTGGTGCTGACATTTTCTTTCTTCCTCTTACTCTCCTGTGATGAATTACTTTTGTTTGTGGATTTTTTTCATTTCTTTTGTTTTTGTAAGTTTTGTTTTTACTTAGACTTTAAGTTTTTCTTCTTTATTTTAATGAGTGGGTTTGTTAACTTTCTTTGCAGTTACCTTGAAACTTACCCTTAACTTCCTAGGTTTCAACCAGTCTATCATTACTTGGTATCACCTTGTCTTCCTCTCCATTACAAGGTTCTATACCTACACTGTTTATTCCCTCTTTTATTGTTCTGATGCTGTTGTCATTTACAGATTAACCTCTCTGGTTCCCAGTTTTAATTCTTTTGGCTTTGGATAGTCCTTAAGAGTTCATTTCCTAGGTTGGTATCTGGCTAGCACAATCCTGTGTCCTAGATTCAGACTGTGGTCTGAAGTTGTTCTCAGATCGAAGGACTCCCTTTAATAATTCTTGTAAGTTTGGTTTGGTTTTTACATATTCCCTTAATTTCTGTTTGTCTGGAAATGACCTAATTTCATCATCATATTTGAATGAGAGTTTTGCAGGTTATATTATTCTTGGCTGGCAATTTTTTTTCTTTCAAAGTTTTATATATATCATCCCATTGCCTTCTTGCCTGCATGGTTTCTGCTGAATATCTGAGCTTAGTCTTATTGTTTCTCCTCTCTATGTGACTTCTTGTTTTGCATGAGCCGCTCTGAGGATTCTTTGTTTGTCTTTGGTTTTGACGAGTGTGAGTATGGTATGCCTTGCTGATTTTCTTTTCGGGTCTCTCCTATATGGGGTTCATTGTACTTCATGAATGGCCAGCTTTTCATCTTTCATTATATTGGGGAAGTTTTCTGTCAGCCATTCTTTCATGATCCTCTTTGTGTTTTCTGTTTTCTCCTCCTCTTCTGGAACTCCAATCACTTGCACATTTTTGCTTTTGGTTGTATCCACATAATTCTCAGGATTTCTTCATTTTGTTTCATTCTTTTTTCTGAGTTTTCCTCAAACAGAGCTGTATCAAAGTGTTTGTCTTCAATTTCACTCATCCTGTCTTCCATGTATCAAAACTGCTCCTCAGCCCTTCTATGGTACTGTCCATTTATGAAATCTTGTTGTTTATTTTTTGGATTTCTAATTGTTGTTTTTGTATGATTTCTAATTGTGAATTTATTTTGACATTCTGTTCCTGTATTATTTTCCTGAATTCTTCCATTTTTTGTCAGTAGTTTCCATGAATTTGTCTGCCTTTTCCTTTAATTTGTCTATTTTTTCCTCATTTTTGTCTGTTTTTTACTTCAAGTCTTGGATAGCAATGAATATTAGAGATTTCAGTTCACGTAGTTCTAGTTCCTTTTCTTCTACTGGAAAGTAATCTGGTGCTTTACTTTGGACACCTACTGGAACCATCCTGTCCTTTTTTTAAATATGTTTTAATATTGTCTGCTATTTTTGAGACATTCAGTAGTTATTTTCCTGGTTTATTGATTGTAGATTTGTTTTGTCCTGCTTTTTTGTTTTATTTGCTTATGTCTGAGCAGGTGGGCTATGCATTCTTTGCTGTTTGCTCGTCTGTGGGCTTGCTACTTTTCGCATCTTTTTCCAATGGGCATGGTCAGTCTCTCAGGTATGGTACAGCAGGACAGGTCCAGCTGAAGGGGATATGCTGGGAATGGTTGTTTGTAGCATGTACTAGGGCTGATAGGATGGGACAGGAATCAGTGCAGGGCAGGTGTCAGTAGGCTGTGCCTGGGCTTCTTGGAGGTTCAGTACACAGTGCATGTAGGCAGGAAGGAGAGGGGAGATTGTCATGTGTGGAGCTGAGATGGATACGGGAAAGAGGAGAGAGAGGAGAGAGGAACAGGAGCCAAAAACCTACAAACGGACAAACAGACAAAAAAGATTGCTAAGGGAGGTTGGCATTGGAGTGGAGAGATGAGAGACAGAGAAATGGAGAAAAACAAAAAGAAAAAGGATAGAAGAAAAAAATGAATAAATAAAAATTAGAAAATACATACATAAAGCCCCAAGGGATTCCACCGGTGCGCATGCAAGGACTGGTCAAGTTGCTCCCAGGCTGTGAAATACAGCCTGGCTAGAAGGGGTAGAGGTGTCACACAGTTCCAGGTGTACAGGAGACAGGAAGAGAAGGTAAGTATAGAGAGATGAGAATCTGAGAAATGAAGAAAACCGAAAAAGGAAAAAGAGAGAAAAGAACACAAAAAAACAAACAAAACTCAAGAAAATAGAAATTTCCCCAGGGGTCAAACTGCACACCTGCGCAGACTGAGGGAGTAGCTCCCAAAACATGCAGTACTGCCCAGCTAGAAGGGGCTCCCAAGCAGAGAAAAGAAAAGGAAAACAAACAGACAAAAAAATCAAAACGGGCACCACAAAAGAAGCACTACAAAATGACAGCAACAAACTAACATTTATCAATAATTACACTGAATGTAAAAGGAATCAATGCACCTATAAAGAGACAGGTTTTATTAAAGAAAAAAGAATTCACGGGGACTTTCGGCAAACTGGCACTCTAGGCAGAAGCATCAAGCCATCTCTCCACAGCAAAGATCCAAAAAACTAAGCCTAACAGAGACAACAACCATCCTGAAACACTAAAACATCAAATGAAGAGATAAAGAACTCATTCAAGCACCAAATGGAGTGAGAAACTGACAGAGAATGGAGAGCGAGCAGAGATTCATGCAGAGGTCCCCTATCAGCTAATGCAGAGCAGATCCTCCATCTTGGACTCCTATCAGAGACCAGCAAACAGGGGGTATGAGAAAGCAGCTTCATGGAGCTTCCAGTGGGAGAAAAAACAACCGTCTCTCATCTCTCTACTCCAATGGCAAGCTCCGCTAGCATTCTTTTTTGTTTGTTTGTATGTTTTTGGCTCCTGTTCTTCTCTCTTCTCTCCCATATCCATCTTAGCTCCACACAGAACAATCACCCTGCTACGTCCTGCCTACCTGCACCATGTGCTTAACATCACACCACCAAGCAGCACAGGCATGGCCTACTGGAACCTGCCCTGCACTGATTACCGACCCACCCTGGTGGCTGTAGTAAGTGAAACAAACAACCCATCCCAGTAACTCCTCTTCAGCTAGACCTGCCCTGCCATACCATATCTGAGTGACTGACCCTGCCAATTGGAGAAGGAGGTGAAAAGTATTGTGCCCACAGAGGAGCAAACAACAAAGAACACACAGCCCGCCTGCTCAGACATAGCCAAATTAAAAAAAAAAAAAAGGGATGAAACAAACAAATCTACAATCAATAAACGGGAAAAATAACTACTTAATGCCCCGAAGACAGCAGACAATATCAAAACATTTACAAAAACAGGACAGGATGGTTCCAGTAGGCGTCTAATACAGAACACCAGATGACTTTCCAGTGGAAGAAAAGGCATTAGAACTACATGATAGGGAATTCAAATATCTAATACTCAGAATTCTCCAGGAGCTGAGGCAAAAAAAAGACAACAATGAGGAAAAAATAGACAAATTCATAGAACATACACACAAAAAATAGGAAGAATTTAGGAAAATAGTGCAGGAACAAAATGCCAAAATAAATACACGACTAGAAATTATACAAAGACAATTAGAAATCCAAAAGATAATTACAAGATTTCAGAAATGGACAGTGTCATAGAAGGGCTGAGGAGCAGATCTGAAATGGTGGAAGACAGGATCAGTGGAATGGAAGACAAATACTTGGATACAACTCTGTTTGAGAAAACTCAGAAAAAAGAACAAAGAAAAATGAAGAGACCCTTAGAGTTATGTAGGATACAATAAAAAGCAAAAATTTGCATGTGATTGGAATTCCAGAACAGGGGGAAAAAACAGAAAACACAGAGAGGATCATTGAAGAACTACTGAGATAAAACTTCCCCAATATCATGAAAGATGAAAAGCTGGCCATCCAAGAAGTACAATGAACCCTATATAGGAGAGACCCGAAAAGAAAATCAGCAAGGCATACCATACTTACACTCATCAAAACCAAAGACAAACAAAGAATCCTCAGAGTGGCTCATGCAAAACAAGAAGTCACATAGAGAGGAGAAACAATAAGACTAAGCTCAGATATTCAGCAGAAACCATGCAGGCAAGAAGGCAATGGGATGACATATATAAAATCTTGAAGAAAAAATTGCCAGCCAAGAATAATATCTCCTGCAAAACCCTTGTTCAAATATGATGGTGAAATTAGGTCATTTCCAAGTAAACAGAAATTAAGGGAATAAGTAAAAGCCAAACCAAATTTACAAGAATTATTAAAGGGAGTTCTTTGATGTGAGAACAAACAACTCCAGATCACAGGCAGAATCTAGGACGCAGGATCATACCAGCCAGATAAAATTCTAGGAAGTGAACTCTCAAGGACTATCCAAAACCAAAAGAAATACAACAGAGAATCAGAGCAGGTAATCAGTAAATGACAACAACATCAAAACAATAAAAGAGAGAATAAACAGCATAGGTATAGAACCTTTTAATGGAGAGGAAGGCAAGACGATACCAGGTAATGGTAGACTGCTTCAAACTTAGAACGATAAGGGTAAAATTCATGGTAACCTCAAAGAAAGTTAACAAACGTACTCATAAAAATAAAGA
>NW_004443979.1:14142330-14164067 GCF_000243295.1 Trichechus manatus latirostris
TGTTTTAGGGTTTCAGGATTGTTGTATTCTCTGTTCGGCTTACTTTTTCGGATCTTTGCTGTGGAGGGACGGTGTGGTGCTTCTGCCTAGGGCACCATTTTGCTGGAACTCCCCACATGGAAAATCTTTGAGATGACACTGACTCTAGAATTTCCTCACACCTTCCTACGATAGAGTGTAAAGATTGCTAGGGTAGGGAGCCTTGTGATTCTCAATAAGGGATTTTCATACACACAGAGCAAAGCTGGGAGACTGCATGATATTCTTTTCAAATATTTCTTTATTCATTGTCAACTTCTTATTAAAGCATTCCAGGACTTGACTTCTTCTGAGGCCTTTATATATATATGTGTGTGTGTATATATATATATATATATATATATATGTATATTTTTTTTTTCCCACAACAAAGAAGGAATTATTCACTATTGATTTAGGGACATCTCAAAGAAAGTCAAAAAGAACTAAATGAACAGTTGCATTTCAGATGTGGCCACTCTACAGCTAATAGTTTATCCTAATTCTCAAAAGTTTGGCTCCTAGGTGGTCATGCAGGTTCACCCCATGCTCCCCTCTTCCAATGTTTCTGTCAGCATTTTGACTGCTACGGATTCTGTGAGTAATACTTGTGATAGAGGTTAGGCAGGCCAGTAAGTTCAGTGTGCCCTGTCACTTATGAATTTTCCTTCTTTTGTGGCTTTTTACCTCAGGTTCACATGCCATGACCTCTACAATGCAAAACTGCAGTAAGCAAATTCCAGTTTGAGTGAATGGAGAAACAAGCAAATCCTACTTGGTCATCGCTAGCTTGTTTGCACTATAGCTCTAGAGCAAGCTGAAATCAACATGGTATAAATAAAAGAACATCCTCTTACAGTAACACACACACTCACCATTCCAGGCTCTTAGTTTATAGGCAGTCTTTCATTTCTTACTAGCAGTGGATTGTTATCAGAGGATTGATATGCCTATTGCTGTCAAAAGCATCACCAGCTCTAGCAATGCTCGTTCTGGGGCTTTCTCCTTTTACTTATTCCATTGATGACATTAATGAAATTAAGATGGACAAGAGGCTGATAAGAGCTCAGGGAAGCAGGTCTGCCCCTCTAACAATCTGTATAAGTGCTTGTGCTGCAGATCCTTACTGTGAGAGGCAGTCCTGCTAATAAACCCCAGAATGTGATCAGAGACCTGTGCTTCCTTCGCTGAAGATGCACAGCATCAAGTTCGAGTGATGAAGCAAGCAAATGAAAATCCTCTAGCTGCTGACTGTCCAGCATGAAACAGCCGGAAAATCATTGCTGGGCTAGGTTTTCCTTCTTTACCTAAGCTTTAATCTAGGAATGATGACAGTGGTGATGGCATTTCATTATATTCTTAGAGTAAGGAAGAAAAACACAACAAGCCTAGATATAAGATGAATGAACAAGGTATTTGTAGCAGCCTTGCTGTTAGGTTCAGCTTTTAAAATATTATTCTGTTTTCCCTGGCAGCTGCAGTTGCTACAGCTGCAGATTCTGCACTGACTGAATCCTTAATCACACAGTTGTGCTGAAACATGTTAACGAAGGTAAAATGAATGGACTTATCTAAAGCGATATGCCTTTCTGTGGTATCATTAATATGCTTTAGAAATTTTAAGCAAATGTGTTTTTATTCTTCCAACACTTTGAAATTGGAATTGGAGTCAGGTCAAGATGTTCCCACTTTCAAAGACATGAGGAGGTTAAAATGGCTCTGGGTAGGACAGTACCCTCAGGAGAAAAAGAACTAATAGAAAATAAATGGCAAGTAATTTTTTTTTTTTTGCAATCATTTGTATGGTAAGCTCATAATGTACTGGTTTCCATGCAGAAAGGACAAGAAAAAAAATAAATATGTTCTCACAGCATTGGTAGACAGAGCACTAAGCACATGTTGTCATAAATTCAATATCCCTTTCTTTCCGCTGTATCCTCTACCAAACAGAAGATTTCACATAAATCAGAGACTTTAGATGTCTATGTAACTTGTGTACAATTTCCTTTTTCTATCTTTGTTCTTTCTTATCTTCTCTTTCCCCCTCTTTTTAATCTGAGTCTTAGAGAAAGAAAAATAAAACTGTGAAACCAATCTAATTATCTGGGTAATTAAGAATAAATTTTCTAAAACATAAAGGGGAAAATGATGGCATTGTATGAATTTGGAGACCAAAATTTTCTAGACAAAATGGAGACCATTTTTGACTTATCTGATAGTTGTTCGTTTCTGATTGGGAGCAATTAATAGGTTTGAGTAAATGGAAAGCAATCTTAACACCCACGACTCATCTGCCAGTTTGTCTTACCGTGGAGGTCTGTGTGTTGCTATGACTCTGGAAGCTATGTCACTGACATTTCAAATACCAGTAGGGTCACCCATGGTGCATAGGTTTTAGTGGAGCTTCCAGACTAAGACTGACTAAGAAGAAAGGCCTGGTGAAAATTATCCAAGGAAAACTCTATGGATCGCAATAGAATACTGTCCATTGTAGTGCTGGAAGATAAGCCCCATAGGTTGGAAGGCAATAATGGACTCCAGCATGCCAGCAATCATGAAGATGGTATGCAACTGGGCAGCACTTTGTTTTGTTGTACATAGGTTGCTATGAGTCAAAGCCAATTCAGTGGCAATTAACAATAACAATAACAATCTTAACAGAGCAATAACAACAAAAATAGCCATTATTCACTATCTTTAATTATTATTTAATATTTAATTATTATAATGTTCACAAAATCTAAATTAGAATATAATCTTCTTTACAAACGATTTAATAGAATTTCTTTTAATTAAATCATTCAGTACATAAAATTATTAATCTAGTTCCACACAACTTTTTTACAGAAGACATTTATATAAGAATGCCAGTGGTTAAATACTGAGTAGCAGAAAAACAATATTAAAATTTAGTAACCAAAAAGCAGTTGGAAACAGACTAGTTGATACAAAAATTTCCTTTCTACCTCTTGTGTTTATAATTGTGGTGCTTTACAATAGTTAAAAAAATACTGTCGTAAACATTTATCTCCTTTTATTCCCAGAGAAATTCTGTGAGCCAAACAATAAGGCCATTTTGTACCCATTTTACCTCTAGAAAAACTAAGCCTCAAAAGAAATGTGCTCCCCAGTATTATATAATACTTCAGAGTCGTAGACAGAGTCTTTATATTTTCTTATCTAACCTACATTTTTTTGGCTAAGTATACTTTGTTTTTTTTTTTTTGGATACTTACTTCATTTCACTGTTAGAACATTTATATTTACATTCTTACAGCAAAATAATTTACAAACCCTATGTTGGGGATCAGAAATTAGGATGAGTGAACTATCACTTGCTACTGCTTTATCACTGATTGTGTGGTATTTCAGTAAAATACATAAAACAGTATAAAACCAAAAAAAAAAAAAAACAAACCTATTAGGAGTATACTCTTCATAAATTCATCTTATATGATACAAGTGCATGAACTAATCAATTGTTGATTAGATTCTCGAAATTTTAAAATTATTTAGTGACGTTTGCGTAACTGCGAGTAACTTAAATAGAAAATAGACTTAACGGATTTGAATACCATGGAAATTACAGACTAAGCTAAGCTTTTCCTGATAAGATGGAGAATTAAAGTAAGTTGTGTGCTCCCTTCTGTGAATACAACTTTGGAAATGCCACAAAAGTAAGAGGAAGGCTGATGGATCTGGGACCCTAATAACAAAAGCTGTGAGAAACCCTTCAGGCTACAAGCAAGCACGAGGTTATGTGGTTGGCAGAGAAATGGGTGCGCGAAGCGAACAAGTGGGCTCCAAGTTATGCGAATAGACTGGGGCAGAGTTTTTTTAGTCCTGTTTATTTCTTTTCCTCACATTCTTTTTTTTTCCCCATTCGCTGTTATTTTGAGTACCCACTATGTCCAATGTACTCTTCTAAGTTCTAAGAACACAATAGAGAACAAAAGAAACAAAACTCCATTCTAGTGGGAGTAGGGTTGGGAAACAGCAAATCATGGCCAACCCCTTCAAAGCTATTTTGGAGACCTCAAGGCAGGATGTCATCAACAACAGGCGAAACTCAACCCATAATGAGGAGATACTCACAAGTGGAGAAAGACTATCTGAATCCTGGGCATTATCTCCTAACCCTGCAACTTCCATACACTGAGAATTAGGCTGATGATTAAAACCGAGACAGAACATTCCTGGCACACAGGATGTGTATACACAGAATTGTAGGAGTGGTTGAATTTAGCTATTTTCCTTAACCCTAAACTCTAGTTTTAGTGCCCTCTGCCATATGTCCTTTACCACCCTAGCATATGACCTCAGGAAGAAACAAATTATACATCAAAGGAATTCAGCCACTCTGAAAATCAACATATTTATTTTTAAAAGCCAGATTAATGTACCAAAAATAGAAATAATTTAAAATATGTATAATTAAATATTCTCTAAGAGATAAGGGGAGTATTTGCATCTGAAATAGAAACATGCAGTTATTTTAAAAAATACTAATAAAATACTGAGTATGAAAATCATTACCTGCTAAAATAAAGGATGAAATATGGATATAAATAGCAGAAGTGATAAATTTGAGAAACCAAGTAGCAAAATGGAAGATGAAGTTCATATAATAGCAAATATAAAAGGCAATTTCAGGAAACGAGAACACTCATATACTTCTGATAGGAGTATAGACTGGTGTAGCTATTCTGGAGTGTAATCTGGATATACATGGTGAAATTAAGTCTAAACCTATGAACCAGAAATCTTACTCCTGATCTACATGCTAGATAAATTTCCAACTAAGTCAATGAAAACACATAATGATCTCCATTAAAGAAATTGTTGTTGCAGGGAGTCGGAAGCAACCTAAGAATCCATTACTATGGGAATAGAAAAGAAAAATATTATTGCTGATAAAGATAAAATACTGGACAGCATAAAAACAAGGAGGTAAAACACAAGAACGAGGATGTTAATAACATAGTGTTGGCTAAAAAAAAATGCAAATTCCAAAGAATTTACAAAATTTTACATAGTTTTCAAAAATACATACTTAGGGGCCTACAAGAAACACATTCATGTATTTGGGGTGGAGGGAGAGGCAGAGTGAAATAAGTATAGAGATGAGAGTTGTGGAAAGAAAAAATAATTAAATAAATCAAGAAATGTACATGTTACCATGATAAGCATGAACCTTAAGAAGAGTATGGTAAATTCAATTCTTTGCTGAATGAATGAATTAATGAATAGTTAGTAGGTTCAATAATTCTAATCTTACAGTCTTTTATGCCCAAGACAACTGAAGCTTGGTTTGGAAAACAGGACTTATCAGACCAATCTCTCACTGAATTGCGCAGTCCCAATCACCTCCACCAGATTTGTGTGTCTATGTGAATCAGCAACTCTTCAGAAAGAAGTATAACGTAGTGGTTAAGAGTCCAGTCTTCAAAATCAAAGTATATTCAACTAACACCCTTACCACTCGTTGTTGTTGTGTACTATCTAGTGGATTCCAACTCATAGTGACCCTATAGGACAGAGTAGAACTGCCCCATAGTGTTTTCCAGGCTGTAATGTTTACGAGAGTAGATCACCAAGACTTTTCTCCTAAATAGTGGCTGGTGGATTCCAACTGCCAACCCTTTAGTTAACAGCCTAGCTCTTAACCATTTCACCATCGGGGCTCCTTACCGCTCATTAGCTGTCTAAAATTGGAGGAATTATTTATCCCTTCTGATTCTCGTATTTGCTCATCTTCAAATGTGAATAATGATACCACACATGTAACAATATTGTTCTGAGATCAAATGAGATAATAATTACAAAGGAATTAATACTTTCAGTGCTAGGCTCATAGTAAATGTTCACTAATGGTATTGTCCTTTTGTTGTGACTCTTGTTATTTCTAAAGTATAAAGCAGTCTGTGACTCAATGGCTACTGGTTTAGACAATGACTCAGTACTATTTATAAATCACTTTATTTACCTTCACCCCCTAATAAAATAAACTATGAATAATGCATTATACTAAACTTACACTTTAGCTATTTTTAAAGGTAAAAATAAAGTAATTCAAGTTCCAGATTTGTGTTTTATGAAGTAAAAGTGTAGACCTAAATTTTCTATTATTCAGTCATACCTACTGTTCTCCAAGTACATTCACGTGCCACTTTCCTCATTTGAAAAACTCTGACCATATCTAGAAAAAGTGTAAAATGACCCAGTCGTTCCATTTTGTCCTTGGAATCTGGAATTATATTTAAAGCAATATAAATGATTAGGCAGTAGTTCTTTTTATACTGTTTTTCATCTTTTTTAACCTTTTCTGATTTGCTGAAATCTAGCCTATATTTAATAGGTCTTAAACATTTGTATGATTAATATAGCAACGTCTTCTCAGAGACAGATTGATTGGATTTGGATTTTAAAAGTTACTGCAGAAGATAGGGAATTTAAAAATGAAAGAATGTTTAGTTTCTGGTTGTGAGTTAATGCTCTACTTTTAAAGTAGCAGGCAAAGTGCTAAGCAACTAAAATGTCACAAGACAATATGTGTACTAACTGTTTAATGAGAAGCTAGTTTGTTTTGTAAACCTTCATCTAAAGTACACTTAAAAAAATAAATAAATAAGCCATTAAAAGTAGTCCATAAAAAAATTAGGGAAACAAAATAGTCAAATTCTGTACTGTCCTAGGTGCTGCTTTGAGTTATGGTTTTAAAAGAAATAATATATATAACCTAAAATCATTAAACCAGTTGAGGGAAAAATTATACATGTAAAACCTCACATTGAACTTGCAGAATTTCCCCTTCCTGTCAAAATCTTTTCTTGATTGCATATTCATAAAGCAATACTGTCTTCTTACGTCTTTCATCAACCATTCTATTATTTTCATTATGATGCATGTATATTAGAATGGAAACTTTTTCACAAGGTCTTATTTTCTTTTAATTTTTAGCATTCTGTCTTACTTTTTATTTACTGTCATTTAATTGTGGCATTTACCCAGCTGTCTAATACCCTTGCCACTCAGCATATTCCCCCACCCCTGCATTTGAGTACTGTGCTCTTATAAAGAGTGAGTTGTTAGAAAACCAGGAGGTGAAGCGCACTCTAAAGTGTAGGTATATACACACACATATTTAATGCCTAGGCAAACTGATATTTAACATACAAGTTACACATGTATAATAAGACTGTAAATACTTATGTAATAATATTATAAATACACTTATTTACAGAATTAAATAATTTTAAATGCATGTGATTTATAAGATTTCACAGGATGTTGTTAAAAGGTAGGCCATTAGGGACCACAAATATCACAGCCTCCACCAGACTGTCTAGTACAACTAGATGGTGCCCGGCTACCACCACTGACTGCTCTGACAGGGATCACAATAGAAGGTTCCGGATAGAGCTGGAGAAAATGTAGAACAAGATTCTAACTCACAAAAAAAAAAAAAGACCAGACTTACTGGCCTGACAGAGATTGGAGAAACTCTGAGAGTGTGGTCCCTGGACACCCTTTTATCTCTGTAATGAAGTCACTCCTGAGGTTCACCCTTCAGCAAAAGATTAGACAGGCCCATAAAACAAAATGGGATTAAGGGGACACTCCAATCCAGGGGCAAGAACTAGATGGTAAAAGGAGACAGGAAAGCTGGTAATAGGGAACATAAGGTCGAGAAGAGGAGAGTGTTGACATGTCATGAAGATGGTAACCAATGTCACAAGACAATATGTGTACTAACTGTTTAATGAGAAGCTAGTTTGTTTTGTAAACCTTCATCTAAAGTACACTTAAAAAAATAAATAAATAAGCCGTTAAAAGTAGTCCATAAAAAAATTAGGGAAACAAAATAGTCAAATTCTGTACTGTCCTAGGTGCTGCTTTGAGTTATGGTTTTAAAAGAAATAATATATATAACCTAAAATCATTAAACCATGAGGGTTACAGCAATATTTAAGGATTGGTAACAACCTGAAGTGATATTATTGATCATTATGATTATTGCCATTTTTATGTCAATAAAAGCATTATCATCAATTACAGTGTGTTCAATGAGTCAGTAAATAAAAAGCTGTGTAAAGGAAAGCATTACTCAAAGTGTTTTAGGTGGTCAGAAAGGTGGTCAGAGAGACATAAGATCAGTAAGGGAACTCCAGCATATTTTGGTAGGGATACAAAAATTGTCATCATCAGTGTAGTAAACATAACTTAGCCCATGTCATTTGGCCAAAGAAAGTTTTACTTGCAGTCTTTTACCCATTGTGCCATTTCAGCTCAAGTGACATACTTAGAATCATTTGATCCTCCCATGCAATCATGTTTTATATCAATCTTCTGCCTTAGGCTATGCAGACATTCAAGAGTATAGTAAACTGCTAAATAAATAGAAAATACTATTAAAAGAGAGAGTATAAGAGACACACAGTGATGCATTTAATTTGTGCGGACAGGACCAAACTTAGCAAGTTAGTTAATAATGTGTCTTCTATGTTGAGGAGTCAAAAACAAACTGTGTAGCTACTATATCACTGATCTGCAAATTTCTAATGATTTTCTCTGAACATTTCAAATCTGACTATTTTGGAACTTGTTAGGTGTCATCGAGTCACTTTGGACTCATAGTGACTCTGTGTACAACAGAACAAACACTGTCCAGTCCTGCACCATCCTCACAGTCATTGTTATACTTGAGCCCATTGTTGCAGCCACTGTGTCAATACATCTCATCAGTGCCTTCCTCTCTTTCGCTGGCTGACCCTCTGCCTTACCAAGCATGATGTCCTTCTCCAGAGACTGGTCCCTCTTGATAACATGTCCAAAGTATGTGAGATGAAGTCTTGCCATCCTTGCTTATAAGGCTTATTCAGGCTGTACTCCTTCCAAGACAGATTTGTTTGTTCTTCTGGCAGTCCATGGTATATTCAATATTCTTTGTCAAAACCGTAATTCAAATGCATCAGTTCTTCTTTGGTCTTCCTTATTCGTTCTCCAGCTTTCACATGCATTTGAGGCGACTGATAATACCATGGCTTGGGTTAGGTGCACCTTAGTTCTCAAAGTGATATCTTTGCTTTTTAACACTTTAAAGAGAAGTTTTGCTGCAGATTTGCCCAGTGCAATAAATTGTTTGATTTCTTGACTGCTGCTTTCATGGGTGTTGTTTGTGGATCCAACTAAAATGAAATTCTTGACAACTTCAATGTTTTCCCTGTTTATCATGGTGTTGCTTATTGGTCCAGTTGTGAGGATTTTGGAACTTAATTGGGGTGTAAATATTATTAATAGGGCTCCAAGACTCCTGAAAAGGAGCATGCAAAGAAGGAAAATATTTTATTAAGAATAATTCCACTGGAACTGAAATATAGGTGGAAAATTTTAAGGCAAATTCTGCCACTGTTCTAAATAATTCTATGACTATCCCAAGGGCCATTTTCTAATATTTCCATGTTCTTCGAGTGGCATAACATTATCTAATGAATATTACCTTATAAACATGTTAGCTAATGGATATTCTCTATTATAGATGAATATACTTCTTTGCTCTTTCACTAAAGAAACAAAGAACAATAAGCATCTCCCTGGGAAGGTGCTTCTAAGAAAGACGACACAAATGGATCCATTTGACTTAAAACTTTTATACAAATATAAATATTTTTTATAATTTTGTACCTGTAATGGAAACAATATTTTCTATATTCATAAAGCAGATTTATGTAGCAAAAAAGCAATCAGTACCAGAAGTGAAGTAAGAAATTCATGACAGAGTTGCGCTGCATGGCAGTTATTGCAACTCAGTATCTTATTTTTCTATCATTTTGTCCTCCATACGAAACTATTCATGTATTGAGCATATTTCTATTAAGTTCATTTTTAACCATTGATTTTGAAATAATTGGAGATTTAGAAGAAGTTACAAATAAAATACAAAGAGGTTCCTTTTACCCTTTACCCAGTTTCTCCAATGGTTACATTTTTGGTAACTTAGTGCAGCATCAAAACCAGGAATTTGACATTGGTACAATGTGTGTTTTTAGCTCCATGTCATTTAACACATGTTTAGACTCATGTAACCATCATCACTGTCAAGATACTGAACAGTTCTAGTGAAATGTAAAAACCTCAACTCCCTTAAAATTCCTTACCGACCCGTTTATAATACTTTTCTTAAGTATTTCCTCTACATACTTTGAGAACCATATCAGACCACTGCAGAGAAAAAATATCTATTGGATTTATCCATATTTTTGCTCTGTTTGGTGAGTGTGTGTGTGTGTTTTCTTCCTGATGTTTTAAGACATTTTATTTTATCATTTTCTTTTGTTTCAGCGACTTTCTTCGGCCATTCTTTAGGGTGGATCTGCTGGCAAAAAAATCTCTTTTCATTAATCTGAGAATGTCTTTAACTCCTCTTTGCTCCTAGAGGAAGCTTTGATCTGATTTAGAATTCTGGGTTGAGAGCTCTTGCCTTTCAAAGCTTGAAAAATATTTTGTTATTTCCTTCTGGTCTCCATGGTTTCTGATGAGAAATCCACTATCACTCGAATTGTTTTTCCCCTGTAAGTAAAGTGTTGTTTTACTCTCACAGCTTTCAAGATTTTTTTCTGTTTTAGTGTTTGGAAGCAGTGTGACCTATCTTTGTGTGGATTCCATTGAGTTTATTCCATTTGGAGTTCTCAATTCTTGAATTGGTAGGTTTATGTCTTTTGCCAAACTTGGGAGTTTTTCATCCATTATTTCTTCAAATGCATTTTAGCCCTATTGTCGTTCTCTTTTCTGGGACTCTGATGGTATGAATATAAGATCTTTTGTTACCATCCCACAGGTCCCTGAGGTTCTATTCTTTTTATTCAGTCTATTTTCTGTCCATTTTTTAGATCGAATACTTTCTGTTGTTCTATCTTCAATTCCCTAAAATTTCAGTTATTATATTTTTCAGTTCTAAAATTTCTATTTTGTCCTTTGTATTTCCTGTTTTTTTGTAAATCTATCTTCTCATTTGTTCAGGCATCTTTGTAATTGCTCCTTAAAACATTTTTATGTTAGTGGCCTTGAAATCCTTGTCAGATAATTCTAAAATACATGTCATTCTGTATTGGTGTATGTTGTCTTTTCATTCAAGATGATATTTTCCTGTTTCTTAGTATTCTGAGTAATTTTCAATGTATTCAGGACAATTTGAATGTTATGACACTATTTTTTACTTAAAACTTGTTTAGTAAACCAACTCTGAAACCATGCATGGTAAAAATGGGCCCTGCCTTTGTACTTGTAGTTGCAGGTGAAAGTCCAGGTTCCCCACTTGACCTTAGTTATCTAGGACTGCTATAAGAGAACTACCACAAGTGGGTGGCTTTACAAACAGAAATTTATTTTCTCACAATTTGGGAGGCTACTAGTTTGAATTCAGGGTGCTGGCTCTAGAGGAAGGCTCTCTTTCTCTGTCTACTCTAGGGGAAGGTCCTTGTCTCTTTTCCACTTCCATTCCTAGGTTCCTTAGTGTTATACATTGAATTATGTCTCCCAAAAATGTATGTCAACTTGGCTAGTCCATGATTCCCAGTATCGTGTGATTGTCCATCATTTTGTCTCTCTCATGTGATTTTTCTATGTGTTGTAAATCTTACTTCTATGATGTTAATGAGGTAGGATGAGAGGCAGTTATGTTAATGATTCAGGAGTCAATTTATAAGATTAGGTTGTGTCTTAAGTCAATCTCTTTTGAGATATAAAAGACAGAAGTGAGCAGAGAGGCATAGAGACTTCATACCACGAAGAAACAAGAGCCAGGAGAATAGTGTGTCCTTTGGACCCAGGGTCCTTATGCTGAGAAGCTCCTAGATCAGGGGAAGATTGATGACAAGCACTTTCCCCCAGAGCCGACTGAGAGAGAAAGCCTTCCCCTGGAGCTGGCACCCTGAATTAGACCTTTTAGCCTCCTAGACTGTGAGATAATAAATTTCTTTTGTTAAAGCCATCCACTTGTGGTATTTCTGTTATAACAGCACTAGATAACTAAGACACTTGGTGATCATGGGAGTGTATCTTCCCCTTCCTTTGTGTTTGCTTGCTTGCTTAATCTACTCTTTTGTATCTCAAAAGAAATTGACTTAAAACATACTGTACACTAATACTGCCTCATTAACATAACAAAAAAAAAATTCCCAAATGAGATTTTAACCACAGGTACTTATGTTTTTGTTGTTGTTAGGTGCCCCGAGTCAGTTCTAACTCATAGCTACCTTATGTACTGCAGAAGGAAACGCTTCCCAGTCCTGCACCATGATCACAATCATTGTTATGCTTGAGCCCATTGTTGCAGCCACTGTGTCAAACCATCTCGTTAAGGGTCTTCATCTTTTTCACTAATCCTGTACTATACCAAGCATGATGTCCTTCTCCAGGGACCAATCCCTCCTGATAGCATGTCCAAAGTATGTAAGACATAGTCTCACCATCCTTGCTTCTAAGGAGCATTCCGGTTGTACTGCTTCCAGGACAGATTTGTTCACTTTTTTTGGCAGTCCATGGTATATTCAATATTCTTTGCCAACACCACTCTTCAGAGGTGTCAGTTCTTCTTTGGTCTTGCTTATTCATTGTCCAGCTTTCACATGCATGTGATGCGATTGAAAATACCATGGCTTGGGTCAGGCACACCTTAGTCTTCAAGATCACATCTTTGCTTTTAAACACTTTAAAGAGGTCCTTTGCAACAGATTTGACCAATGAAATGCATCTTTTGATTTCTTGACTGCTGCTTCCATGGGTGTTGATTGTGGATCCAAGTGAAATGAAATCCTTGACAACGTCAATCTTTTCTCCATTTATCATGATATTTCTTATTGGTCCAGTTGTGAAGATTTTTGTTTTCTTTATTTTGGCGTGTAATCCGTACTAAAGGCTGTGGTCTTTGACCTTTATCAGAAAGTGCTTCAAGTCCTCTTTACTTTCAGCCAGCGAAGTTGCGTTATCTGCATATCACAGGTTGTTAATGAGTCTTCCTCTAATCCTGATGCCAGTTTCTTCTTCATATAGTCTAGCTTCTTGGATTATTTGCTCAGCATACAGATTGAATAGGTATGGTGAAAGGATACAACCCTGATACACACCTTTCCTGACTTTAAACCATGTAGTATCCCCTTGTTGTGTCTGAACAACTGCCTCTCAATCTATGTACATGTTCCTCATGAGCATAGTTAAGTATTCTGGAATTCACATTCTTTGCAATGTTATCCATAATTTGTTACGATCCACACAGTCGAATGCCTTTGCATAGTCAATAAAATACAGTAAATATCTTTCTGGTATTCTCTGCTTTTAGGCAGGATCTGTCTGACATCAGCAATGATAGCCCTGTTTGCATGTCCTCTTCTGAATCCGGCCTGAATTTCTGGAAGTTCCCTGTTGATATACTGCTGCAGTCCCTTCTGAGTGATCTTCAGCAAAATTTTACTTGCATATGATATTAATGATATTGTTCGATAATTTCCACATTTGGTTGGATCATCTTTTTTAGGCATAGGCATAAATATGGATCTCCTCCAGTCGGCTGGTGAGGTAGCTGTCTTCCAAATTTCTTGGCATAGACGAGTGAGCACTTCCAGCACTGCATCCATTTGTTGAAACATCTCTATTGATTTCCTGGATGGTCCTTATTACTGCTGGATGGTGGTAAAAGTTTCAGCTTCCCACTTGGTCTGCTCTGACATCACCTCTGTGGGGAAGGGGGTGGCACCTCATTACCACTGGGTAAGGAAGAAAGTCCTGGATTCCTACTCAGCTTTCTCTAATACCACCTATGCAAAAGTGGAGGTCAGTTGACTAGGTTTTTAAAAAATTACACGTTGCCAAATAGGTAAGCTTTGCATGAGTGTATCCTAATCTAAAAGAGATAATTAAAGTTATGGCACATATTTATAGGTTCTTTTCTTAGATGCATTTGCAGTGTGTGGTTTAATATGGAAATTAAAAGTTTAGTCCTAGCCATCATGACAGAAGAACTTAAAATGTGAAGGGCTGCATCATCAAAAATAATGAAAATTCTATTTAAATTTACAAATATTTTTCATTGCATAGCATAATATTTCAATTATTCATCTGTCGTTTTTCAGTAATTACTCAGTTTTTTTCTGATAAGCTTGAATATATATTAGAATTAATATTTTCTTTAATTAAAGTAGTATTTGTACTGCTAGTATTGCATATATACTATGAGAACATAAATTTCAAACAATCATTTTATTTTTAATTTCTTCAAGATGTATCCATTGCTCTATACTGTATAAAGGAAAGTTATTCCAACGTTCTAAAGCAGCTTAGAAAATAGAATGTACAAATTGGATAAAATTCAAGCAAGTAACAGGTGAAAAAAATCTTCCTAAGTAGCTCTACTGCTAAAGAGAAGATACAGTCTCTTTTCTATTGAGTGGATTCACTGAGGTTCAGTGCATGTAGTATTCAATGGAATAAAAACCAATAAAAATATGATAGAGGAACAGAATGAAAAGTTATCTAAGGGTCAAGTGACAAATCCTTTCTGTTGATTCCAGCTGATATTACCTCTTCTTTTTCTTTAACACACGTGAAGACACATCCTACTAAACACTCATATATATCTCAAACAATGGCTTTCATTTGTAATTGTCATTTTATTTGCACTTTTAGTTTCCCAATTTTTGTCTAGTTTTCATCTCCTTAGTCCTGTCACCATTTCTGCTGCTTATTGAATTCTGCCTCCCTTGGAGGTTAATATATATATATAGGTATATATATACATACACACATATATTTATAATGTTAACCTGATTACTTGCATTCTCTATAAACAATATGAAGACATATATGAAAGGTATGTATGGTATTTTGTGTGATGTTCATTCCTATCTTTCTCCTGGGTTTATTTTAACCTTTAATTTTATTATAGGAAACTAAAAAAAAAAAAAAAAAAATGCCAGGTATTTTACTATTTATTGTAGCGTCGACACAAGAAAGCAAATGAAACGTGTGAAGCTTATACTTTCTACCATTCCAAAGTGTCTATACAGAAGATCATTATGTATTCCTCACCATAGGTCAGTTGCTTAGCGACCAGAGAAGTGGAGAACTACTAATTGAAAGTATTCGGTATTGCTGGCAACGCTTGCTGCAGGACGTTGAACTTAAAAACAGCAGAGACTATGTCAGATAAAAATGTTGCAGGGGAAAGAAAGAAAAATGGTGCAGCATTATCTTACTATGACTAGTTATTATTTACTTACATACAGTAAATTGTGTTTGCCAAATGCTTTGCTATGTTTTTTTCTTATGACAAATATCTTTAAAATTTATTTTTACCCTTAAGATTCATTTACAAAATCAGGGTAAAATTCACAGTTGTAGTATCTATTTTAAAAAAAAAAAGCACACAAAACAAAAGGTGGAGGAGGAGGAAGGGAAAGAGGAGTTTGTGAAGGAAGGAGAAGCCGAAGAAGCAGTAAGTTAAATCCACAGTTGTTTGAAACCAGTAACCATATTTGTATGGACTTTTCTGAGTGCAGATTGTATTTCATAACGGCAGAAAATGTTATGAGGAGGAAGAGAAGGAGAAGGAGGAGGAAGAGAGAAAAGAGAAGAAGAAAGAGGGAGAAGGGAATACGAAATAAAACCAAACACATAGGGGAAAGAAAATTGAAAAAAAAAAAGCAGAAATAGCAACAATCTAATAGAGAAAAGACTGTAAATATATTTATTAACATTAATTTTACACCAGTCTATCAAGGTCCTTGGGTGGTAGAAATGGTTAACACTCTACTACTAACCTATCAGTTGGTGGTTCAAAACAGCTGCACTGCAGAAGAAAGATCTGGTAATCTGCTTTTGTAAAGATTGCAGCCAAGAAAACTCTGTGGAATTCAATTCTACTCTGTAGCACATAGGGTTGCCATAAGTCAGAAGAATCGACTAGACAGCAACAGGTTTGTTTGTATTAATCAAACTCTCTCATCTATAGATTGAATAAAATGAGGATTGTTTTTTCATTTACCCGTGAAATATGCAATTTATATGTCCATAGCAAATGGATGAGTGGTCATTGTGTGACTGCCTACATTTTTATAGAAAAAATAAAAGACTAGGTCAGAGAAAGAAATGTCTTTCACAAGACCAAAGACTAAGTTACCAGATTGGCTCAATATCCTTGTTAGCTTATTTCCTGCTAGAGTTCCAATATAATTCTATATACATGGACTTATTTGTTCACTATCATCCTCTCTCCACAGTCATACACACAAAATTGTGTGTGTGTTTGTATGTTTTGAACAACTGTTTTGTTTTTTGTTTTTGGTATTTGTATTAATATACATATGTCACTTATATCTTTGAGCAGATAATCTCTAGTAATGGAAGAAAAACAGCATATATGTTAATCAGATGTCTGATCACCTAATAATTATACATTTTATCTGTAATGCTAATTTTCAATAAAATTGTTATGCTGCTAAATTTTTAAAACCACAATGATCAGAATTTAATTGTTAATATCTAGACACCATTTCACAATCATAAAATCCATTGCCGCTGAGTCCATTCCGACTCATATTAACACTATAGGACAGAGTAGAACTGCCCCATAGAGTTTCCAAGGCTATAATCTTTAAGGAAGCAGACTCCCACATCTTTCTCCCCTGGAACAGCTGGTGGGTTCCAACGGCCACCCTTTTGTTTAATGGTCGAGTGCTTAACCACTGTGCCACCAGGACTCCTTGCACAATCATGCAGAGTCATTATTATGAATATCAATTGTCTGTGAAAATCTGAAGATGGAGGTGGTTAAACTAAGACAGGCTCTTCATCTATGCTGTACCTATGAAAGAGCTTTTTAAAATAAATCCTAGCGAGTAGGCTGTCATTTCTGTTTCTCATAAAAGCTAAGAGTAGAACATGTTAAAAAATCCAATTCAGCTCTTTGTATTCTGACTACACACATGCAGAATTTAAATGTAACCTTCTCTTTAGGTGTTCATGCACAGTACAGTCTCTATTTACTTAGAGATGTTTTGCATTTTTCCCCCCAGAGATTTATAGTTAATGGAAGACAGGCTTGAGAAAGGTACAGGAGAGTTAATCAAAATTCTTAATTGGTAGAATGAAGTCTGACCTGCCTTTTCTATAGCATACCTACTGATGGTATATCTATAATTTGTTTTACCTGTCTTTTCTTTAAAAATAAATCCTTCAAGATAGTACTAGGTTGTTATAGTCTTCTATTGTTGTATAACAAGCTATTCTAAAATACAGTAGCTTAAAGCAACTAAGCAACTATAAAAATGGTGTATAGGGGCAGTGTCTGACCTCCTCTAACTTCACAAGGGGGAAGGAGAATCAAGATCTACAGAGCAAGGCTGATTCCTATGAGGCAAAGGTCCGACATGCCTCCTTTCTGCCATCTTTACCAATTCTAACACCAATCGTCCCTCCCACAGCACTCTCTACTTCTCTGCTGGGTTCGATAATTCATTGCAATGGCTACACAGAACTCATAGACCATACTCACAATAGTGGGGTTTATTAGGGAAGCAACAGTTACACTTCAGGCTCAGGAACACTCAGGATACAGTTCTTCCATCAGGACAGCCTCTTTGTAACCATGCTCGCAGGCACAGCTTTCCCTGGCCCTAGGCCTCAGCATACTCAGCTTTCTCTCTCTGTGGGCCCAGATGGCCATCGCACCATCTCCTGCCAGTCTCTCCTGTTGGTCTCTCCTTCTTGGTGGTAGTGAGCTCTTTCTCTCTACTCTGGAATTGGCTCTCTTATAAGGCAAAACTGACCAATCCCCTTGGTGGGCCACAATTACTCTATCACACAGTTCTGACCAATCACCCGGGTGGGAGTTACAAGATGATGGCTAGAAAAGCCATATTAAGTAATTCATTACACCACAGCAATAGGCATTTGTTTTCTCATGATTCTGCAATCTGGGCTGGACTCAGCTGTGTGGCTTGTCTCAAACAATGTTAGCTGAATTTTCTCCTGTGTTTGCAGTTGGTTGACCACTTCGCTGGGGCTAAAGAATTCAATATGGCCTCACTCATATGTCTAGCTGGAATGACTGGGAGCTATCTGGGTCTTTCTATATGTTCTCCAGTTCCTTTATTCTCCAGGTCTCTTTATACCAAGAAGTTTGTTATAGGTTGATTACACTGCTCCCCAAAAAAATATGTTCAAATCCAAATCCCTGATACCTGTTACTGTGAACTTATTTGGAAGTAATGTCTTTGTAGATATAATTAGTTAAGTTCATATGGGTTCATATTGAAGTAAAGTTGACCCTAATACAATGTGACTGGTGTCCTTATAAGAAGAGAAGAGTAGATACAGACAGAGAGGCACAAAGGGAAGTCAGCAATGTAAAGATGAAGGCAGGGATTGGAATGATGCATCTGTAAGCCAAGGGAAGTTGTGGAGTGCTGGCTACCAACAGAAGCAGGTGAAGAAAGAAAGTATTTTATCCATAGTCTCAGAGGGAACATGGTTGTAGGATAAAGAATTTAACTTTTGGTCTTTGCCCTTGCCTCCTTAGACATAACTCTAAAAAACTTTGGGAGTTTAATGTCTTCAATAAGGACTACAGGAGGCGGGAGCAAGCTGGCAGAGTAGTCAGATGCTTCTGGTGGTGCCTTTTACAACAAAGACCTGAAAAAAAAGTGAATCGATTATATATAACAATCTAGGAGCCCTGAACATCAAAGGCAAAGTTGAGGAAATGGACTGAGTGGCAGGGGGAGGGAGAGACAGTTCGGAAGCAGCAAGGAGTTGCCAGACCTGACCCAGCAGTAGCTAGAGTTCTTCAGGCAGGATAAGTTCGTGGTGCACGGTGAGGCAAGCAGTAGTGCTCAAGAGGTGATTTCCACATCAGGAGAGACCCAGCGGCAGAGGGTCTACTTGGTCATCCAGAAACAGTGAGAAGCAGCCCTCGACCAGCAAAAGTACTTGCATCTGGCCTACCGTACAGATCAATACACCTCCCTTAGGGAGAAACTTCTCTCCCGTTTACCTCCCTGCTCCCTGCTCTGCACTGGGTTCCACATGACTTCAATGATTGCCGAATCTCCTGGGCCAGGAGTAGGACCTGTTAACACACCCTGAGGCATTCTCCTGGCCTTGGAGAGGGAACAAATTAACAAAATGGGGAAAAAATAATCTGTCAGTTCCTCTAAGCCATGAACTCAGGGTAGGCACAGCTCCTTTGCCTAGGCACAGGCATAAGGGGTCAGCAGACTTTGAGTGCCTTTCTCCCTGCACAGTCTTGTGTGGGCGCATTTCAACAGCATAGGCCCTTATTACCACAGTACAACCAGGTATATACCTGAAGTCTAACTTCAACTGTTTCAGCCATGAAGTAGCAGGTTTATGACATTTGACACTCCTCTACCCATTAAGCAGGATCTTCATCTACCCATATCAGAAGCTTGAGGACTCGTGGCTCTACCCAAACCACCTAGCCACCTGCTACAGTGGCCCAAGAATAAGAGGTGCCCCACAGTCCTTACAGCCAACTGCATTGGGTGCTCATACTCTGGCTGCAAAACCCACCCACCTATGCATTCTGGGGAACAGGGACACACTTTCCTCTGGGACACTCCGGGACATGCTGTCGGCCCCCTGCTTTGCTCAGTGAGTGTCCCCCTGCTACAGCCAGATGCCTGTGTCTACACCACCCATGCCTATCTAGGACTGTAGGTGAGAGCCTACATCACACATTTGGTGGCTGACTACTTGGATACCTGAGCTGAATTCAGACAGAAAGAGTGAGCAGACTCCTAGGCTCACATACATAGTGCCAGGTCTGGCCACCTGGTGGCTGGATGTTGGAGCTTCAGGGGAGCCAGTGATTGGGCTAGCTCACAAGAACAGCCTATTTGGGCATATTAAAACTAAACAAAACAGGAAACTAGAACACAGTAAGCAAACAGAAAATAAATATAATAACTTACTGATGGCTCAGAGACAATAGTCAATATTAAATCACATAAAGAAGGAGACTATGATGGCTTCAGCAAGCTCCCAAAATACTCAGGAAATTTTCCAGAAGAAGAGAATTTCTTGGAATTACAGAAGGTAGAATACAAAAGATTAATATACAGAACTCTTCAAGAGATCAGTAAGGAAATTGTGCAAAACGCAGACCTAGCAATAGAGGAACTTAAGAAGATTAGGGAAGAGCATAATGACAAATTTAACAGGCTGCAAGAATCCATACTGAGACAGTAATCAGAAATCCAGAATATTAACAATAAAATTTCAGTAGAAAGTCACAGGAGCAGAATAGAGGCAATGGATGTCAGAATTGGTGACACTGAAGATAAAGCACTTGAGACCAACTTATTTGAGGAAAAATCAGATAAAAAGATTTTAAAAAATGAAGACGTCCTGAGAGTTATGTGGGATTCTATCAAGAGGAATAACTTATGAGTGATTGTAGTACCAGAACAGGGCGGGGGGGAGGTTGGGGATGGATAAAAGAAAATACAGAGAAAATTGTTTGAAGATTTGTTGACATAAAACTTCCCTGATATGGCGAAAGATGAGAAGATATCTATCTAAGTTGCTCATCTAACCCCACATAAGATAGATCCCAAAACAGAGTCACCAAGACATATTATAAACGAACTTGCCAAAACCGAAGATAAAGAGAATTTTAAGAGTGGCTAGGGAGAAATGAAAAGTCATCTACAAAGGAGTGTCAGTAAGAATAAGCTCTGACTACTCAGCAGAAACTATACAGACAAGAAAGCAATGGGATGACATACACAAAGCCTTGAAGGAAGAAAATTGCCAGCCAAGAATTATATATCCAGCAAAACTGTCTGTCAAATATGATGGCATAATTAAGGCATTTCCAGATAAATAGAAGTTTAGGGAATTTGCAAAAACCAAAACAAAAATACAAGAAATACTAAAGAGAGTCCTCCAGTTAGAAACTCAATAACATCAGAGAACTACCCAAGACTAGAACACAGGACATGGATAAAATAACATGATTCGTGTATATGCTGCCTACAAGAGACACACCTTAGACTTAAAGACAAAGACAAACTAAAACTCAAAGGATGGAAAAAAAATATATCAAGCCACTACACTCAAAAAAGAGTAGGAGTGGCAATATTAATCTCTGACAAAATAGACTTTAAAGTAAAATCCACCACAAAGGATAAGGAAGGACACTATATAATAATTAAAGGGTCAATGCACCAGGAGGACATAGCTATAATAAATATTTACACACTCAATGACAGGCCTCCAAAATACATAAAATAAACTCTAACAGCATTGAAAAGAGAGACAGACAGCTCCACAATAATAGTAGTAGACTTCAACAAACCACTTTCAGTGAAGGACAGAACATCCAGAAAGAAGCCCAACAAAGACAAGGAAGATATAAATGCTATGATCAACCAACTTGATCTCATGGATATATACCAAACACTCCACCAAACAGCCACCAACTATACTTTCTTTTCCAATGCACATGGAACATTCTCCAGAATAGACCACATATTAGGCCATAAAGCAAGTCTTAACACCATCCAAAGCAACGAAATTTTACAAAGCATCTTTTTTGACCGTAAAGATATAAAAGTAGAAATCAATAACAGAAAAAGCAAGGAAAAAATATCAAACGCATGGAAACTGAACAACACCTTGCTCAAAAACTACTGGGTTATAGA
>NW_004443979.1:14164944-14188293 GCF_000243295.1 Trichechus manatus latirostris
ATTTATACCAGGTATGCAGGGATGGTTCAACATTAGAAAAACAATCAATGTAATCCATCACATAAATAAAACAAACGACAAGAACCACACAACCTTATCAATCGATGCAGAAACGGCATTTGACAAAGTCCAAGACCCATTCATGATTAAAAACTCTCAACAAAATAGGAATAGAAGGGAAATTCCTCAACATAATCAAGGGCATTTATACAAAGCCAAGAGCCAACATCATCGTAAAATGGAGAGACTTTGAAAGCATTCCCCTGGAGAATAGGAACCAGACATGGATGCCCTTTATCACCACTTTTATTCAACATTGTGCTGGAGGTCCTAGCCAGAGCAATTAGGTTACAAAAAGAAATAAAGGGCATCCAAATTGGTAGGGAAGAAGTCAAAGTACCCTTATTTGCAGATGATATGACCTTATGCACAAAAAACCCCAAAGAATCCACAAGAAAACTACTGGAACTAATAGAAGATTTCAGCAAAGTGTTAGGATACAAGATAAACATACAAAAATCAGTTGGATTCCTTTACACCAACAAACAGAACTTCGAAGTGGAAATCACCAAATCGATACCATTTACAATAGGCCCCAAGAAGATAAAATACTTAGAAATAAACCTAACCAGAGACGTAAAAGACCTATACAATGAAAACTACAAGAAACTACTGCGAGAAACCAAAAGAGACCTGCATAAGAGGAAAAAACACACCTTGCTCATGGACATTGTGAAAATGTCTGTTTTACCCAAAGTGATCTACAGATACAATGGAATCCTGATCCAAATTTCAATGGCATTTTTTAATGCAACGGAGAAACAAATCACCAACTTCACATGGAAAGGGAAGAGGTCCCAGATAAGTAAAGCATTACTCAAGAAGAACAAAGTGGGAAGCCTCACTCTGCCTGATTTTAGAACCTATTATACTGCCATGGTAGTCAAAACATCCTGGTACTGGTACAACAACAGATGCATAGACCAGTGAAACAGAATTGAGAATCAAGACATAAATTCATCCACCTATGAGCAGCTGATATTTGACAAAGGCCCAAATCCCGATAATTGAGGAAAAGACTGTCTCTTTAACAAATGGTGCTGGCATAACTGGATATCCATCTGCAAAAAACTGAAACATGCCTTACACCATGCACAAAAATGAACTCAAAATGGATCCAAGACCTAAATATAAAATTGAAAACAATAAAGATCATGGAAGAAAAAATAGGGACAACACTAGGAGTTCTAATACATGGCATAAACAGAATACAAACCATATATAACAATGCACAAACACCAGAAGAGGAACTAGATAACTGGGAGCTCCTAAAAATTAAACACTTTGAGGTTTTGCAGTATCTTGTAGATTTTAGAGATTAGATGCTGATCAGATTTGTTGTAGCCAAATTTTTTTTCCCAGTCTATAGGTCGTGTTTTTCCTCTTTTGGAATATATCCTAGAGAAATAAGAGCTGTCACATGAATAGATATATGAACACTCATGTTCATTGCAGCACTGTTCACAATAGCAAAAAGATAGAAACAACCTAGGTGCTCATCAACGGATGAATGGATAAACAAATTATGATATATTCACACAATGGAATACTACACAATGATGAGGATAGAAGGAAGAAAATGCCAGAGAGAGACTGGTAAAATGAGGGTGTGGGCAGAAACATCTGAGAAGACTCACGGATACAAAGACTAGGTAGCTCCATAATGAATTAGTGAAATGAAAAAACATCAAGACAATTTCTCTGGTGATATAAAATTTCCCCCTGGAAAGCTGGAGTAAACTCTGGTACTGAGGATTTAATAAAATTACAGATTAGGGGTCAAGAGTTCAGGCCCTTTAACCAAGACTATGTATCAGCTGAGTTCACCTGCCTATTCCCCATACACTCAGTCTAAAAGAACTAGACATGTCTTAAAACCCAACCCTCAGAGTAAAATAGTAAAGGAGTAGACACATATCAAAACCCAAACTGTAGTTCAATGTGGAAAAGTAGAGAAAAATTCACCCAACCACACTCTGTCAGAGTGAAGGAGCTGAGAAAGCTGAAAATCATGGCAAGCACGAAATCATTCAACAATAAGTCAAGGGAATAAGAGAACATTAAGAATTCATTGTATAAGATATAATCATATAAGATGATATAATGTCCTAATAATAACTCTACAGAAAAATGCTATAGAAGCAAGAATTCAATAAAATAAGACTCCATCAAGGAGCAAAAAATATAACAGACTAAAATTAAATGAGGAATTTCAGAGCCAAAGGAATAGATCTGTGGACAAAATAATATTGTTGGAAAATAGCAAACCAATTAGAAACAGCAAAGAATAAAAGAAATAAGGATCTGTCACCTTGGAAAATTTTAAAACATTTTATGAAATCCAGTTTTGGTGAGGTTGTGAGCAAATAGGCACTCTCATAATTTTGTCTTCAGTATTGCAAATTAGTGTAACTTTTGCAGGGGGATGTTGTAATATGAGACAAAATTTAAAGTGTACATAGTATTTTACTTAACCATTACTCTCAAAATTTATACTTGCAAAAAGCATGCCAAGATACAAACAAGAAGGTTTATTATAACACTGCTTATCTAGCACCAGATGTTCAATTTACTCCAAATTGAAAACAGCTAAGATATCTATAACTAATGGTCTGGAAGAAAATATTAGCAAAAGCTTAAAAAATGAAATAGGTAAATATCTGTTTGTATGTTTTGGGATTATACAAGTAAGGGTCACACTTCTATAGAAACAGATGAGAAATCATAAAGGTAAACAGCTTTGTAATTAACTGGTAAAAATAAATCAGACAATGTAGCATGACCTCCAGCTAGATGACCACTTTATTCCTGGAATTAAACATATTTATGTCCCACTGAAGGTCTTCACACAATAAGGGGAAGAGCCTGCCCTGGTAAGCTCACTAAATGGTGGAATAGAATAAAAGCGAACTGAGAACAGACTAGTCTCCCAAAAAGGCAGTGGCTGAGACACAAATTGAGATGTTTTATCCCTCAATCTCCCCGAAAGATAATTTGCTGCTCCCTGAGGGAGGAAGTTAGGGGGTAGAAAAAAATTATAAAGTTACTTTCTTAACTGAATTCTCCAGGGGAATGAAGCGGATGTGTCCTACTGTATGAGACATAAGAATGAAATATTTCCTATAATGAGAGAATAAAGCAAGGTACAGAGCAATGTTACTGGATAAACCTCTTTATGCAAATTAAATGCATAGTCCTCATAAAAGCTGATACCTCCTCTCATAAATAAAACTCACTCTGCATGTAGGAAAAGGAGAAGATGAGCAAGACTGAAAGAAAACTAGTACTTTATTCTTATTTCTTATTCACTTATGGGCTGAATTTGGCCATAAAAACTTTGTAAAAGAGGTAGTTTATCTTCACCCATCTTCACCTTCCAGTTCGTTCTCCTATTTTTCCTTTCTGCTTATAGATCCTACTATTTTTTTTTCTCTAAGCCCTAGTGGTACACTGGTTAAGAGCTTGGCGGCTAACCAAGAGTTGGCGGTATGAATCCACCAGCCACTCCTTGGAAACCCTGTGGGGCAGTTCTACTCTCTCTTACAGGGTCGCTATGAGTTGGAATCCACTAGACAACTTTGTTTTTATTATTATTATTAGTCTTTCCATGAACCCCTTCAGGCTATTAGTGTTCTTTTCTGTGTCTTCCATGGAAATGAATCTTATATCCCAGAGTCTGATGTTATGTTTTCAAGTCATTAAATACTCTAGAAAAACAAATCTGGCTATGTTAGACAAAATCACAGGGTTGGTAGAAAGATCTGGGTTTAAATTTCTGTGTCTTTTCCTTAGTATTCTAGATATTCTTGGGCAAGTTATATAACATCCATTAGGCACAGCTTTTTCATGTGTAAAATGCAAATATCTAAAATTATCTCAGAAGGTTTTTGCTATAAATAAATTCCTGGAAGAGTGGGCATTCAATTAAATTATAACTATAAAGAAAGAGCAGAGAGAATACCATGATATTTTTCTAATGGTGGCTATCAGGCCTTTGCAACAGTCTATTAAAGGTCTTATTTTAAGGTGAATTTTTCTTTCTAGAATCTTCCAACTATTACACTGGAATTTCAGGAAAAATACAAATATCTTCTGAATTCAAAATAAATAGCCCATATAGATACAGTTTAAAGAATATATGTATCATAGTTACATGATGTTAGACCTCATGAAGCAATAAGCAGGATTTCACAGAGTGAACTGGAAGCGCACTCAGTTTATATTAATTAATTAATTATTCATGAATAAATTAATTATTCATGAACATTTAAGAGAAATGTATGAATGATTCCAAAGCTGTTAAGCCAATTCAATTTGTGTGGATAGTGCGAGGGGGCTGCAAGGCAAGTTTAATTCATATACAAACTATCTGGCCCAATACCAGTTAATATGTGATTCCTTTCTACAGACATAAACCAGAATTCCAAATTAAAATTTACCATACTGTGCCAGAAAATTATAACAATGCATAAAATATTGGCAAAAAATATTTTTAAACTCGTATTTACAGTTTATGAATGATTGAGTGAGAGAATTGTAAACTTGGCAAAAAATAGATCATTCTTCTCCACTTGCTATTTTCTTTCTCTTGTATTTTGATAAAAAAATAACTAAACATCTGGAAATTTGCCATCTAGGGAAAATTGTGGCTCATACCTCTGGTTTAGAGTACATTGATATGGAACTATTGAAATTATTTGAAGTCTATTTCAGAGACCAATTATTCTTTTCTCATATGTATCTACTTCATAATCCTTTCACTTTCATTCCTCTAAAATGTACTGATACTGCTGACTGTATAATAAACGATGCTAGTTATTATAATAAAAGAGATACTGCTGTATCAGTCAGCTTGCCCTTCAATTCTATAAGCACACACACACACTTCATACATTTTTAGAAATGAGCCTAATTATATAACTCACACACACACCCCAAAGATATAGCTTCAAATTTGGCAGAAGGACATTTAACTTAGTTGTAATACGACCTGCTATCTGAAGGGAGGAATCTCTACTGGTTTCTTAACACAGCCAACAGAAAAAAAAAAAAAAGCCCCTCCCTCCAATGTTTGTCATTTCAGTCCCAACTGTGCTGTAGCCTTTAACTGTGTAAGACAGCAAGACAGCACATTTTGTAGATTAAACCAATAAGCTCACAAACATAAAAGAAACAAATCTCATAATTGCAGATTTCAATCAAAGGAAGAGGGATCAAAGCAAACATTCTGCTTGAAATTACACAGCTGCTATCTATACAAAATGAGAAAAACGTCTACAGCCAGCCATAATTTTGGAGAGGGAAAAAACCGTGTGGCAAACCCTGCAGTAGGACAGATTGTCTATGCTCCTCACGTCCCAATCAGTAATACAGAAATATTGAGTAATAAATTCCCTGCCTCTCTCAATCTGAAAAGCTCCCACCATCTGTGAAAGACAATTTGCAACAGCCTCAATATTAAGATTCAGTAAGCAGACGATCACTCCCATTGTGCCAAACAGTGGCTACATTTGGAGAAAAGCATAAAGCAAAACAATTAGTAACACCAAGACCCTTCTATTACAAATTATCGAGCCACCAAAACAACTAGTTTCAATTGTACAGTTTCCCTTCAACTGGAGAAGAATGCAGGAGATTGTGCATATCTGGCTACCTCTGTGGCTCGTATGTAGGCCTCAATGCTAATGTGTTGAATTATTATTGATGGCTGAGGCAGTTCTGCTCTGTTGGTGAACCAATAATGTCAAGGCAGTACCTGCAAGATTAATTATAGGACAGAATAGCCTGAGGTTTCCTGGGACTGAGACGTTAATATAGACTGAGCATTTGTTTCAGGGGATTCAACAGACAGCTGAACAAACACCTCAAGCAGTGTGATTTACACTAAATCTCTGCAGCTATATCTTAGCAGCACTTAGAAGTTTAGAACAATTGTTTTAACTGTTAGGAACAAAGCATTATGTATAATAATTTAAAAAAATCAGAAAATAAAAAATCGACAATTCTGTCAGAGTTACAAATTCAGCCTGAGCTGTAGAGATGGCATAAATAGATGACACTCTTTCACTGCAAAGAAAAATGGTCACCGCTTTATTTTTAAACAATGTCTTTGTCCCTGGAACAAGTAAAATGTGTGTTTCTCATTGATTGTATTTTCTGGAATTCTGAGCTGGGCAACAATAGTTCCTGGTTTGCTTGGAATAGTCTTAGTTTATGCCTGCTCTCCTGGAGTGACTGTTAAAAGCACACACATTTTACTCTTTAACTGTCCTATTTGGATGGTAAGTTATACGGTCACCCTAGTTATAAGGCACATGTAGCCTAAAGCACTTTCTTGCAGTGGCTAAAGTTATCTTTTATGTGAATATTCTATTTGCTTATGATGTATGGGTATTAGTACACATTCACATATTGAATGTATTTATCCAATTGCAATATTAATGTATATATATGTATATATAATCTATATGCACATTAATATTGCAATTGGATATATACATAGGAGATATATATATATATCTATAGGAGATATATATATATCATAGGAGATACATATATACACACACACATTAATTCAGTTCTTACTCTGTGCCAAGAACAACACATCTAAGGGTTTTACATGTATTAACTCTTTTAATCTTTATAAAAACATTTTGATTCTATACCAATTTAATTAATATTTTATAGCTGGTAAAAATGAGGCATGCGTTGGTTAAGTATAATGCTCATGATTACAGAGTAAGTTAGTAGAGCTCAGAATTAAATCGAAAACTTCAAGTGTCCAGTGACTAACCACTAGATATGTCTTGTAATGCGTGTGTGTGTGCCCGTGTGTGCGTGCATGCATGTGTGTTTAATGACTGCATTGCAAAGGCATATGCATAGTTCTTGCTACTTTAGAACACCTGCAATACACCAAAGAAAAGCGCATGGGTGGTTACAAAACTATGTGATGGCCAGGGGCTTGTAACTGTGTGCTGCTGAATTTGTCATTGTACGTAGGGAGAGTTTTTCATATGCAGAAAAATTATTCAAAGATAATTTATTTTATGTTGTGAGTTCATACAGCTCTTTACTTTCTCTCCATTATCTACAAGCAGCAATCACAGGGGAAGTGAAAAAAAAAAAATCCAAGACAGATTTGATCTATTGTATTAAAACTTCAAGACTGTGAAGTGTGTGATAGTTAGAAGTGAGTTATCAGACATCTGCATGGGTAAAGACAGATGCCATTGTCAGTCCTAAATAGACAGGGATGAACACTCTGCTTGTAAAAGAACTTTAATTCCAAGTAACTGGAAGGATTCCATTCATATACATGCATATAGATCACCAATCACTGGCAGTCATGTTGGATGTATTTCAGTAGAAAATTTAAAAGGCCTGGCAATCTGAATCCACCATGCTAGGTTATGCAGGTAATAGACTGTAGTTTTATTCTTGTAATCCTTTGGACGGAGGAAAACATAAGAATGGAGACTATGCCATCTACTAAGCAGAGAAGACAGGAGTCAAGGTTTTTTCCTGTCCAACATATGCTTTCCATAGTACCTTAGGTTACATTTAAAAGAGTAAGTTGAGCAAATGGTTTAGAAAGAAGCTCTAGCTCTTCTAACATCCCATACTTAGTGGCGCAGTGGTTAAGAGCTACAACTGCTAACCAAAAGGTCAGCAGTTTGAATCCACCAGCTGCTCCTTGGAAACCCTATGGGGCAATTCTGCTCTATCCTATAGCATTACTATGCATCCAAATTGACTCTATGGCAATGGGTTTTTTGTTTGTTTGTTTGTTTTTAGCTAGAGATAGTTGCTAAAACTGTTCACTTTCTATTGGTCTCCACCCCAGATGTTTTCCTCAGTTATTACATACACACTGTATTTCAGGCATGTTTGGAGTCCCTGGATAGGGCAAACAGTTAAGAGCACTCCACTGCTAACAGAAAAGTTGGAGGTTCAAGTCTACCCAGAGGTGCCTCGAAAGCAAGGTCTGGCAGTCAACTTCTGAAATATCAGCCGTTAAAAACTCTGTGAAGCACTGTCCTACTCTGACACATAAGGCGTCACCAAAAGTTGGAATCAACTTGCTGGCAACTGGAAAAAAAAGTGTTTCAGGCAATGCTCAACAAGAGGCTAGATGCTTGGGTATTGAGATGAATGAGACAGACAAGGTCTCTGCTCTCATCATTTATCCCCTTGTGGATGAAATAAGTAATATATATGTAAATAAATGGGTAAGAAAGATAGTTACTTATTCTCTTCCTTTTTGCTGACAATGCCTTTAATGCTTTTTCTCTTTTTACTTCAGTGTCATTGATGACTTCTTTTTATTCCTGTATTATCACCAAAATCTTTGATGCAATTCCCTCAGTGTTCTAGTTTTCTTCTTTTCCATTTCTATGAGGCTTTCAATCACAAAAAGCCATGTTTAAGAAATATTTTTCTGAATAGATACTATGAAATCTTAAGTATTATTTTCTTGGAGTTTTTTATTGTTTTATGTAAATATCTTTCTAAAATTAACTGGGTCTTATTATATCTTTTTATGTTGTTTCTATTTAGTACTGAATGTACAATGTGTCTTTATATTTGTTACTGTCTAAGGTTTCCTTTAGGTATTTAGCTCAGGATTTCCTTTTTGAATTTTATTATTGTTAAAATACACTTTTAAAGTTGAAATTCAGGTGCAATGTATTGACATAATCATTTTTCTTAATTCATGACACATCACCATAAAACTCTCTTATTTTATTTTTATATTTTATTCACTTTATGCTCTTCCTGCATTTCCATTTCCTTCTCCCACATTAAAAAAAATGCTATAATGTTGAATATGGAAACTTTTTTTGTGAATGTTATTTTAAAACAGGTATTTATATTCAGTGTTTGTATTTTAATTTAGGTAATGGTAATATGTTAATATGTTTCATTCTAATTATTATTATTATTTTTTACTTTACACTAGATTTTAAGATTCAGCCATGTTGCTCACATATCTAGCCTGTTGCTTTAACTGCTGCCTAGTTTTCCATAGTGTGTGTCTATCAAAGCTAACTCTACATTCATCTAATCAGGTACACTCTGCTGCAACAAGTCTCACTATTAAAGACAAACAAACAAAAAACTCATACACATTCCCTCATACATGTCTATGTGAAAACTTCTTTGCATATACTCAGTAGAATGTCTGTGTCATAGTTATAGAATGTTATAGAAGGGTTAGCAGTAAGCCTACAATCTACTCCCCGCTTCTCCTATCTTGACACCTGGGAAAGAAATAACGATGCCCTAGGCAAATCACCCTGTAAACATGCTGATGACAGAATTTCTGGAAATCACAATACTGATATTTACTAGTGTGTAAGTCTTTATTTTTTGAATGTTTTGGGGAGGATGCACCTAGTGTGTTTATGTTGTTTATTGTTAATAAACCTGGCATGTCTGCCTTGAAAATGTCATGTAACCCAGATAATTATCCGAGTATGCGTGGAGATATTTTATGACTATCATAACTCTCTTTTGTGAAAGTGATGCCCGACAAGCATCACTGAAAACACATATGTTAAGTATGTATCAGGAACATTTTTAGTAAAAATAAAGGACTTGATGAGTGCTGTTTACAGTCCTGGACTTCTCCATGTCTTTCCTGTGTCTCACAATTACCCATGCCCTGGAAATTATTAGTAAAGTTTGATATTGAATAAGATGATAGGTTAGTATTTGTCTTATTTCACTATCAACTTTTTGTCTTAGCTAACATATGCATAACTTGACTACATTTCTTAAGTAGTTACTTCCTCAGGATGTTTTCTTAGGCATTAAAAAAGGAGGATTTTTTTTGTCTTCAACACAGAACAAGTTTTTCTTGACACACATTAACTGAGACTTTGAAAATATGGCAACTGAAATCTTCACACACTCATCCAATTTTGGATTGATTTAAAACTTCAGTATTCTTTACATCAAATAGTCTTCCAGAAGCAACTATGGAAACTGATTGATTTCTCTGTTTTGTTATTACTTCTGTATACTATCAGTCCTTGTATCCCCAGTTCCTAATGACTTTGGTGTCAAAAGAATGAACTCAGAAGCACTGACAATTTTAAACATATTGGGGACGTATTAATCATATCCTTGTGACATTTTTTAACAACTAATTGCTATGTATTATCAGGTTCTTTATTTTAAAAAAGAAATATTGGAAGATATTCAGTGAGGGAGGCCAAAGTACCTTGTAGTATAACAAAGGGTAACAAGTAAAATCTTGGAAAATGTGAAGAAAGGCAAGGTGCCATTCAGGAGAATGATAGCAAAATTCAGGGAGTAATTCTTAGTGATAAGAGAGCCACTAATCATCTAGATAATTGTTACTTCACTGAGAGACAAATCTAGGACTTCACACTTCATAAGGAAAGTCCTACCACTATTTTCCTTCGTTTTTAGGGATGAAATTGTAAGAAGGAAACATCAAGAAATAATGCCTGGAATGATGTACCATAATTAAGAATGATCTTCCCAAACTTTTACTGAATTGTCATAAAATAATCCTAGATAGAGTGTTAGCCCATAGTTAAAACAACAACAACAAAAAAACAAGATGCCTGAAGGACAACCAGAGAAGCTAGAATTGTAAGGATGGAAATTTTAAGGATGGAAACTTAATGGAAAAAAACTGGAGACCATATGCTCTACTCAACAGGTACATTGAACCTCTAGATAAGGAAGTGAGTACAACACCTGATTTTTTTAATCTAGAGAAGTGTTAACAATTTAAAACATCAAAAATAAATGATTGCATTAAGAATACATTTGGCTTCAAATAAAAAAAAAAATCAGTGACTTAAATATAAAAAGGGTTTATTGTTTCCTCATAGTCACAAAATATACCTTCAGGTATCAATCTGTATTGCAAGTAGAGGGAAAAAAGAAAACAGGAGAAATTAGTGAGACTTTTGATCAGGGAGGCACTGAAACTCTCCCTGGGAGCTTCCTACAGAATTCCCTTTACTGCTTGAATTAATTTCTAAAATCAAGCTGTCAGCAGGATTGGTTCCTTCTGGAGGCTCTGGGAAACAATCTGTTCCATGCCTTTATCCTAGTTTCTGGTTTTTGCCAGCAATTCTTCGTATTCTTTGTCTTGTGGTTGCATCACTCCAATCTCTGCCTTCAACTTCCCATGACTTACTTCTCATAGGTGTCTCTATGTGTCTGTGTCCAAATTTCTCTCTTCTTAGGAATACACCAGTCATTGTATTTTGGGCCCATCCTGATCTTGTATGACCTCATTTTAACTTGATTACATTGATAAAGACCCTATTTCCAAATATGGCCTCATTTACAGGTCAAGGTGGACATGAATTTGGAGAGAACTCTATTCAACCCAGTACACAGATCATTGGCTAGAACTCTATCACATGATAAAACTTTGTTGCAAGAGAATAGCACAAGTTGCTACTTCAGGTATTAGTCTGTATTTCAAGTAGACAGAAGGAAAACAGGAAAAAATTGTGAGATTTTTTAATCAGAGAAGCACTGAAGCTTTCCCTGAAGTCTCTTACAGAATTCCTTTTATAGATCATTGACTAGAACACTATCATACAACCAAACTTTGCTCCAAGAGAATGTAAAAAGGTATGTTTTTGAACTGTGCACTTTGCTACTTCAATTGGATATTTGAAACAGCAGACCAAAGACCTTATTTTGTACTTGGGTTCTCTACTCTCCATCTCTCTCTCTCTTTCTCTCTATATATGTATTTGACCAAACTAACAACAGTACTACTAAATAGTTTTAGTTGCTTGATTTTCTATTTCTATAATTCTGTTTTACTACTACTATATGAATTATTGTAGTATACTTTCATAGCAAACTTATTTTTCAAATAGCTTCCAAATTTTTAATTGAATTATTAACTATTTCAATTTAACGAATACTGCTTTTAACCATATAATCAGATAAAAATCAAATATGCTTTCAAAAATATTATCTGTTCCAAATAATATTAATAGTTATGTAAAACAATTGTTCTGAAAATTTTCATAACCTAAGAATGTTAAAACAAATTTTAGTAACATTTCTCTGATTTTAATTAGTGTATTACTGATTCACAAGCTATCGCATTTTCTTTTTAGATTTCTGCAAGTACATATATGATTGTAAACTTTTGTAGAAAATAGTATGCATAAATAAATACAGATTTGAAGTTGGCAATGTTTGCTTTAATTGTCTCCTAATTTTTCACTCTGACCCATACCCCCTCACCCCACCATGAAATGTAAGAACCCTTGAAGGTGAGACAAGCGTTTAAATTGCCAAAAGACAGGAAGGGAAAAAATTAATTCACTCAATCAACTGAAATGTGTCTTTGAATACACCAGGGAAGACTACCAAGCTTATTATATTTAAGCAGTAAAAGTTTTAAAGTAAGAATGTAATAGAAAGTTTTGTTGCCACAAAATAGGTTGAAATAGAGCTTAACTATGAAGTGGTTATATTTCCACAAAACTATTTCTAAGCTGTAAGGGGTATCATACACAGAATAATATCTGTCATTATTCTCGGCCACAATTTTTGAAAAGACTCTGTAGAATCTAATTATTATTTCTCTCTGAGCAAAGGAGATGGTGCATATTTATGCTTCATTATCCAACATTACACAGTACTACAATAAGCAGATATTATGTTAACGTTTTCTTTTATCCCACCATATCATGGTTCTCAAATGCCTTTGAGATATAATTGAGTATATTCTTCTAAAACTTAGTTTGTTCTTGCTTAAGTATGTAGATTAAAAAAAAACACCATTTGAGTTTTAATGTCTTTTATTTTTATTCAAAATGGCATCTCTTATAGCTTTCCATTTTATAGATTTATAATACTTTTAAGAAACTGATCTTAAAGTTTGTATCAGTGTTTAATAAGAAAGCAGAAACCATAAATTAATTGAAGTATAAAGTAATGTATTACTTTCTATTATGAAAAGTAATATAATGAATTAATAACTATAGCTGTGGATTAGAATAATGAAGGCTTGTCAAGGAGAACTCTAAATAATATAGAAATAATTGACGTAAGGAGCAATTGATAGAGTATCCAAAGGAGAAGCCGCCTGAGGACTGAGATCCAGACCATGTTGAGGATGTCATAACTATTGATGCCTAAATGGCAAAGAAGTAATTGTGGTGTTGCACTAGTAGAACTTGCAGAAAATCCACCCATTGGTATTTGCCAGATATTTGCTCTCTAGAGTGCCAAGAAAATCTGTTCACAGGAAACCATCTTGTTGAGGGCATTCCACTGTGAAACTACCTAAGAGGGTTTCCATAGAAACATTTGTTCATTGGATGCTGGTGACCACCATGCACTGCAGGATACACACAGGTGAGAAGCAATCCACACTTCTAAAACTTGGCACTGGAAAAACTGCTAATGCTGTAGGATCCTTGTGCTACAAGAACCAGGGGCTGGACAAGACTCACACACTGCAGAAGCTGTGTTCTGGAGAAGCTGCCTACACTGCAAAAGTCAGATGTTGGACAATAGTGTAGTGGCTGGCACTGGAGAAATTGTCTTTGCTGCAAGAAGAGCATACCAGGATTAGGAGCAAAGCCCCTTTCATCCTGCAGCATCTCTCCAGCCGCCTCTACTGACTTATTATCATGCCAGGTAGAAAAGAAAAAATAAATGAATAAACAGCCTAGTTACATTTTTGCAGCACAGGCAATGAAGGGTGGATTTGGAGCTGAGATGCAATGAATTGATAACTGGCATCATGGCATATCAGCAATTTGAGAATGAATGGCTTTTTACAACAGAACTTCAATGAACAACTCATGAGGAAAACAAAAGTGAGCCCAGCAATATTATCTAATATAAGATCACCAAATTTTGAATATCTATGACACATGAAGTTCTGAATACCTAAGAAAAGCAAAATGTTCAAGAATTGAAGAAATACTTCAAAAGTAAGGTCCAAAAAACAACAGATCTTATTTTTCTATTTAATAGCTGTAGCACTAAATTATATAAAGTATATGTGAGAACTACATACATTAAATTTCTACATAATTTTGACAAAATATTTTCCACTGGTTTTAAGTTGTATTGCTTGCAATTTGGATGTAAGAATGTGGTATTCTATCAATTTTTAAGTCACTAGGGAAATAATAAAATACATACTAAGAAATAAAATAAACTTCTTTCTCAAATAGTGGCCTTTTATTAGTGTATTCTGTCTTTCCTAATCTAGTTTACCTCTTTTTTCCTTTTATATGCAATAAGGAAGGACCATAAAAATCACTCATGATTCTACTACTATCCCTGAGAAGCACCATGCTATCCAATCTATAGATCCTAATGTTTGATTAGAAATTCTCATTATTTTCTACTATGTGGTTTTTAATATTTGTCACAAAATACATGTGCATAGCTAAAAAAAGAAAATACTAAAACCCACAACAACAAAATTTCCCTGCTTTACCATTAACTCCCCTCCACCATCGTTAGTGATTATCTAGAGGCAGCTAACTGCTTTTAACCCTTTCAGTGTTTACTCTCTAGCTTCTTGTTTCTAAAATAACATACTAATTATTCTATTTCTTGTTGTTGTTGTTATTTTTCCAATTTTAGCCATCATCTACTGGCATCTATTATAGAAGTTGAGAATTTAGGTATCAGCTTGCTGCCACCTCCCCCAACGTAGCAATAATATTCCTTTCCCCGTGTTAAAAAATGAAGTTAAAAATAACTTTTGATTAAATCATAGTTTAATTGCTTATTGACACAAAAAATAAGCTATGTTGTTGTTAGTTGCCATTGAGTCAATTCCAACTCATAGCAGCCTCATGTGTTACAGAATAGAACTGCTGAACTATAGAGTACATGATAATTATTTTTCCCTTCTTGTACAAGTTTTGCTTTTTTTGGAGTTGATCGTTTAGTCATATTTGCTTAATTTTTTAGGAACTCATCCAGATCAACCTTCTAATAAAACTTCTAACTGTATTTTCAAGTATAACAGAATTTTTTCCTAACATTATTTTATTTTCCTTGCGGACATTAGTGCTGGAGCATTGTCAACTTGGCATTACCACTAGCCCCTTCAAAGTTCTCTTCTGCAGTTTAGAAGATAAGATAGGAATTACATTTCTCAGTATCCTTTCACTCATAACATTCCAGGTTAGATTCAGCCAACCATAGGCACTCATGTGGTATTTTAAAGGCAGAATAATGAAGGGAGGACATTATGTGGAGATGTTGTAGCCAGATGCTTAGGTCTGTGTGAAAATGAATGTGGTGTCCATATGAACTCTTGAGATTCAGCCTCTTTGCATCTGCCACCAATATAATTGGAAAGAATTTCCTGAGATGCTTGAGACTTTCAGTGGGTTCCTGCCTAGATAGTTCTTTAGAACTATCTGCCTTGGTGCCTCAGGCTGGGACTTTCAGTGGCAGCTTCCCTGACCATCACTGCCCAATGTCTCCCAAATGTTGTGTTAGCTTTCTCTCCCTATAATAAAATCTTCTTTCTTGTGCTGTATAGAGCACTTTCTGCTTCCTTAAACAAATCTTGATTAATACTACGTTCCTCCTGGAAGCCAGGCTGCTCTTGCTCTAGCTGGGACTTTCTGCTCTCTAGGCCCACTGCCCAAATGGAGTGATTGGAACTCCTTAGACATCATCTTGGTGAATCCTTCTTCTGTCCCAAAATGTTTAATCCCCTATATCCTGGTCTACATTTTAAGTGTTTTCTTAAAATAAGTAGTTTACTCACCTACCAGAACCTTTTTGAAAATAAGTGCAGAGGAGATACATTTTTGTTTATATTTACCCTTTTCAAGTTGGAAAACAATTGTATTCTATATTTGTATTGATAAATGCAAGTAGTTTAGTTGCAAAATTTGATATAGGAAAGCTATTGCTGCATTGCATTCTAAATTCCAGCATACCCGATCACTTGTATGTCTCATGTTTCATTAGTTTTTATTTCCAGAAGCTCATTAGCATTTTTTCTTTGTCCCTAGAGTTCTGAAATTGCATAATAATGTTTTCATGAATTTTTTAAACAATGTTATTGAGATACAATTCATATACTATAAACTCACCCATTTAAAGTGTACAATTCCTTATTTTTTTGTATATTTACAGATACGGGAAACTGTCACCACAGTCAATTTAGAACATTTTCATCACCTCAGAAACAAACCCTGTACACTTTAGCTATCACTCACTAAACCCCTATCCCTACCACCTAGTGCTCAATAACCATTAATTTTTGTCTCTATAGACTTTTTTATTCTTGGTTTTCATATGAGTGAGATAATACAATATATGGTGTTTTGTGACTGGCTTCTTGCACTTGGCGTAATGTTATCAAGGTCCATCCAAGTTGTAGCATTGCTTTTCATGACTGAATAATATTTCATTTTTTGGATGTACCACATTTGTTTATCCATTGATCAGTTGTTGGGCATTTGGGTTCTTTCCATTTTTGGTTATTATGAACAATGCTGTTATAAACATTTGTGTACAAGTTTTTGTGTGGACATAGGTTTTTGTTTCTCTTGGTTACATATTTAGGATTGGAATTGAAGGGTCATATGGTAACTCTGTTTAACCATTTGAAGAGCTGACAGACTCTTTTCTAAAGTGGCTGCACCATTGTACATTCCCACCAACAGTGTGGGAGAGTTTCAATTTCTCCACAACCCCATTAACAATTATTATCTTACCTTTTTATTCTAGCCATCCTAGTGTGTGTGAAGTCACATCTCATTGTGATTTTAATTTACATTTTGCTGATGACTAATAAGGTGAAGAAGCATCTTTTCATGTGCTTCTTGGTCATTTGTTTGTCTTCCTTGGAGAAATGTCTATTCAGGTCCTTTGCCCATTTTTTAATTGGGTTGTTTGTCTTTTTGTTATTGAGTGTTAAAAGTTCTTTACGTGTTCTAGGTACAAATCCCTTATCAGATATATGATTTACAAATATTTCTTTTAGTCTATGAAGTTATGAAGTTAAAAATAACTTTTGATTAAATCATAATTTAATTACTTATTGACACAAAAAATAAGCTATGCTGTTATTAGTTGCCATGGAGTCAATTCCAGCTCATAGTGGCCTCATATGTTACAGAATAGAACTGCTGAACTATAGAGTACATGATAATTATTTTTCCCTGGCTATGCTCTGTTACTTTCTTGATGTCTTTTGAAGCAAAATACTTATAATTTTGATGAAGTTCAGTTTGCCTTTTTTTTTTTTTTCTTTTCTTGCTTGTGCTTTTGGTGTCATATCTAAGAATCCTTTGCTCTTTTCTTCCAGTACCAAAAGTAGAAAATTAGGTTATTGAATTGAGATCCTTCTTCTTTCTTAATGTAGATATTTAAATGATTATAAATTTCACTCCAAGCATCACTTTAACGGCATGCCGTAAGTTTTGATATATTATGTCTATCTGAATTAATTTCTAATTGTTTACTGATTTTCCTTTTGATTTCTTTCTTGACTCAGTGGTTATTCAGAAGTGTTTTGTTTAACTTCCACATACTTGCAGGCTTCCAATATTTTTTCCTGCTATTCATTTCTACTTTTTAAATTGTAGTCGGAGAACATACCTTATATTATTTCTATCCTTTTAAAATGTATTGAGGTTTGTTTTACAGTTTAGCTTATAGACTAGAGTAGGAATATTTTATGTACACTTAAGAGGAAAGGGTATGAAACTTTTTTTTGTAATTGGGCTATTTGTTTTCTTACCATTGAGTTTTAGGAGTTCTGTGTATATATATATATACATATATATACACATATATATATTTTATACACACACATATATATATTTATTTATTTTCCTTCCTTCTTTTTTTCCTTTTTATTGTGCTTTAGGTAAAAGTTTACAGCTCAAATGAATTTCTCATTAAAAAATTTATATACATATCAGTAAAAATATGGAACGCTTCGTGAATTTCGGTGTCATCCTTGAACAGTGGCCATGCTAATCTTCTCTGTATAGTTCCAATTTTAGTGTATGTGCTGTGGAAGTGAGCACTCTGTGTATTTTGGACACAAGGCCCTTGTTAGATAAGTATTTTGTAAATATTTTCTCCCAGTCTGTGATTTGTCTTTTCCTTATCTTAACAGTGTCTTTCACAGAGCAGAAGTTTTTAATTTTAATGAAGTTCAATTTATCTTTTTTTAAAAAAAAAAAAATCAGTTTTGCTGTTGGTGTTTTTTCTAAAAGGTCATTGCCAAATCCATAGTCACCTATATTTTCACCTAGGTAATATTCTAGAAAACCCCTGACTGTGTAATGGTTAAGCGCTTGGCTGCTAACCGAAAGATCCACGGTTGGAACTCACCAGCAGCTTCGCAGGAGAAAATACCTGTCGATCTGCCCCTGTAAAGATTACAGCCTAGGAAACCCTATGGGGAAGTTCTAACTCTGTCCTATAGGATCGTTGTGAGTTGGAATCAACATGATGGCAGACAACCACAATCTTTTAGAAGTTGTATAGTTTTGTATCTTAACTTTAGGTTTATGATCCATTTTGAGTTAATTTTTGTGAAAGATGTAAGTTCTGCATGTAGGTTCTTCTTTTTTTTTTTTTGCTTGTGGATGTCCTGTTGTTCCAGCACTTTCTTCACTGAATTGCCTCTGCTCCTTGACAGTCAACTGGCAAAGAGCAATTAACCATATTTGTGGAAGTCTTTTCCTGGGCTCTGTATTCTGTTCCATTGATCTGTCTATTCTTTCACCAATACCATGCTGTTGATCACAGTAGCTTTGTAGTAAGTCTTGAAGTTGAGTGGTATTAGTTCTTGGACTCAGTCTTTGGGTCTGGCTTCTTTAACTTAGCATAATGTTTGTGAGATTAATCCATGTTGTTGTTTTATAAGTAATTTGTTCCTTATTGTTGCTGAGTAGTTTTCATTGTGTGGATATACCACAATTTACTTATCCATTCAGAGGTTGATGTACAATCGTATAGTTTTCAGCTTTTTAGTTGAATAAAGCTTTTAAATAAAGTTTCCATGAATGTTTATATACACATCTTTCTGTAAACATGTATTTTTATCTCTCTCAGATAGTCTTAGAAGTGGATGGATGTTTAACTTTATGAGGTTTTCCATACTGTTTTACTCTGTGATTGTATCATTTTGTATTCTGAACTTTGTATTGAGCAACCACTGGCCTTTTATATTTAGAAACCTATGTCTTTTGCTTAAAGAAACTTGTTACAGTATATGTTTGAAAATATCATTCTTTTTTTTTTTTTCCTTCTGTTCTCTCTATGCAGAAATTTCATTACTTAGGTGTTAGCTTTTCTGTATAAACATTTTAATTTTATAAATTTTATCATGAATCAGAAAAGAGATTTCTTTAGAAATCTATACTGTTTTCACCCTCCTGGGACTAAAAAAGTGAGACCAGTAAATTTTAATTTATAATATATGTCAAACTAAAATGCTGGCTTTCTTTCTATTAAAATTCTCCCAATCATAAAAATTGAGCAAAATAATTAAAAGTATGCAAATATACTATTTTGCATTTTTTTGCAATAAGATTAATATGTTAATAAAAATGGTATACTTACTACATTTTATTTATTATTATTTATTCATTTATTGTATTTTATTTGGGTTTTCAAAATTCCAATTATTATACTGCAATGGTATCTGCTTTTTTGATTTTTTTTTTAACAAAATTGGCTTAAAGTGTGAATATACTGGCTATACTCTGTTTCTTTAGAATGAATAGAAATAACACAGTTGCACAGCCATTTTCATAGAAAAAATATCAAACTTCATAAACAATTAAATAGATTAAAGCACCTTCTTAAGAGATGGGCTTATTGAGAGTTTGGGGAGTTAAATACTGAATTTCCATTAAAATGACTGAGAAATTGTGCATGAAGTTTCCTACTTCCCTTTATGAACAATCTCCTTTTCCTGTTGAATTTGAAGAAAAGGAATTATTCCACAGTTTAAAGAGTACCTAGCAATCTTGTCAACACAGACTTCTCTCATTTTAAATACAGTATTATGAGTATTTCTGACATTCTAACTGAATAACAGGTGTTCCTGTTTTACATTTTACTCAGATTTGTCTACTGCTCCAGTGCAAAATATTATATCTATTTCTATTTCTTATACAGAATTGTGACCAGTCTGCTATTATAAAACTCAACCCTAAGTTTTCATTTTTCATTAACTTTAAGAAAACTCAGTGTACTGAAATATCTGACTTCCTTGGAGAAAGAAATTAAATTTTTTCTAGTGCAAAGTTGATTCATGGCAAATGTGTTAGAAATTTATGAAACACAAAAATTAAGAAAGGAAAAATTTCTTTTAACCCATTTTTTTCTTTACTATTAAAGAAAATTTTAAAATTCCTGAAACCTAGTCTAGCTCACCAACATTCTGTTTGGCCAGACTTTTTTTATTTCTTTTTTCCCACATTATACCCATATATACAGCCAGTTTATCATGAGTTTTGTGGATAACATGATTAAAATGAACAGTTTACCTGAGGAAGACTAATACATTATTTTCAACACTTTGTAACTCTACATTAGGCCTTCAATGGGGAATCCTCAATTATAGCAGATACTATTTATGTACCACCTTATATTCCCTTCACCCATCTGAGTTACCTGAGGTCGTGATAGACCATTTAGCATGTTGATAACTTCCATCTTAGTTTCCTTGTATTGTTGTAACAGAAATACCGCAACTGGGTGCCTTTAAAACACATAAATTTATTTTTCATAGTTCTGGAGGCTAAAAGTCCAAATCAGAGTCTTAGCCATGTCAATTCCTTCCCTGATTCCTTGGTTTGTAGGTGATCCTCACATGGCGCCTGTCTTCACCCTGTGTATGCATGTGCTTCTGTGTCCATTCTGCTCTTTTCATGACTCATAAAATGGTTAGGTGGAGAATCCAACCTACACTGGTATGACCTCAACTGATTGATTGACTAGATTTAGAACCCACATATTCTGATCTAATTAACATAATAAACAAAACCCTATATCCATCCACAGGTATATGGGTTAAGATTCCAACATATACATTCAAGGTGGGGGACACAACTTACTCAAGTACAGCTTCCTATTTAAATGCCTGCATCTCTCAGCTTTTCTGGTGCGGGCTAGGGAAAGGCTTTCTCAGATATTGAAATGGTCTGCTTATTGTGCCCAAGTGGAACTGAGAAGAGTGAGGGATTCAGTGTCCCAGGGGGGCAACCCTCAAACAATGGGGGATGAATGTTGGTGGATTAAAGCTTCAGCCTCCCCATCCTCTGGTGGGACAATTTAGAGGTGTGTTCCATTTAGTATCTCAGAAGTTCCTCTATGTTTGAGCACTGACTGCTCACAAAGATAACCTACTGATTTATATGCTTTCTTGGCTTTTCTCTATTCCCTGTCTCACATTTATTAGTCACACACGTATACTTCTTTGGATTACATCCAAAGAACTTGTACCTACTCCTTGTTTCAATGTCTGATTTAGGAGAAACCTATATTAAAGCAACTATAGAGAATCGTAGAAAACAAAAATCCTCACAACTGGATCAGTAAGCAACATCATGATAAACAGAGAAAAGATTGAGGTTGTCAAGGATTTCATTTTACTTGGATCCATAATCAACCCCCATGGAAGCAGCAGTCAAGAAATCAAACAGTGCATTGCATTGGGCAAATCGGCTGCAAGAGATCTCTTTAAAGTGTTAAAAAGCAAAGATGCCAACTTGAGGACTAAGGTGCACCTAACCCAAGCCATGGTGTTCTCAATCGCCTGCAAAAGCTGGACAATTAATAAGAAGACTGAAGAATTGATGCCTTCGAATTGTGGTATTGGCAAAGAATATTGAACTGCCAAAAGAATGAAAAAATCTGTTTTGGAAGAAGTACAGCCACAATGCTCCTCAGAAGCAAGGATGGCGATACTATGTCTCACATACTTTGGACCTGTTGTCAAGGGATCAGTCCCTGGAGAAGGACATCATGCTTGGTAAAGTAGAGGGTCAGCGAAAAGGAGGAAGACCCTCAACGAGATGGATTGACACAGCGGCTGCAACAATGGGCTTAAGCATAACAAAGATTGTGAGGATGGCGCAGGACTGGGCAGTGTTTCGATCTGTTGTGCATAAGGTTGCTGTGAGTCTGAACTGACTCAACAGCACCTAACAAGAACAACAACAACAGAATTATTCACATTATTATCCCCAAAGCACTAAAAGAAAAGAAAAAATACTCTTAATAAAAACAATGCAATTTTTTCAATGGAAGCAATTAGAGTTATCTGAATACTAATTTTAATTTTCTAATTATTTTGCATGAGCATATTGTAGATTATTAATTTTACAATACAGTCCATTAATTTTGTACTTTGTGTAAAGCAATATTGAAGCAAGCATCTGTGTAAATATCTCACTCAGTCACTATGAACATCATAGTTGGGTCCTGGTTCAGAGACCCAAGCTTTTGTCCTAGGTCATTCTTTATGGCTTGAATTTCTTTTTATTTCTTTTTGTTGTTGTTGTTGTGCTTTAGATGAAAGTTTACAGAGCAAATTAGTTTCTCATTAAACAACTAATACACATATTTTGTGTGACATTGATTGCCAACCCCATGACGTGTCAGCACTCTCTCCTTCTTGACCTTGGTTTCCTCATTACCAGCTTTCCTGTCCCCTCCTGCCTTCTCATCCTTGCCCCTGGGCTGGTGTGCACGTTTAGTCTCATTTTATTTTATGGGCCTGTCTAATCTTTGGCTGAAGGGTGAAACTCAGGAGTGACTTCAGTACTGAGTTAAAAGAGTGTCAGGGGACCATACTCTCAGGGTTTCTCCAGTCTCTGTAAGACCAGCATGTCTGGTCTTTTTTTGTGAGTTAGAATTTTGTTCTACATTTTTCTCCAGCTCTGTCTGGGACCCTCTAATGTGATCCCTGTCAGAGCAGTCGGTGGTGATAGTCGGGTACGATCTAGTTGTGCTGGACTCAGTCTGGTGGAGGCTGTGGTAGCTGTGGTCCGTTAGTCCTCTGGACTAGTCTTTCCCTTGTGTCTTTGGTTTTCTACATTCTCCCTTGCTCCAGACAGAGTGGGACCAGTGGACCAGTAGAGTATCTTAGATGGCTGCTCACAAGCTTTCTTTTTTTTTTTAATTGTTGTAATTAAATGAGTTTACATTTCAAGTTAGTCTCCCATACAGAATTATTATTTTTTTAACATGCATTGTTATGAGACCCCAACCGCTCACCCCATTCTGCGACAGCACACTCCTCCCCTC